>NW_013671087.1:21338-24583 GCF_000517525.1 Limulus polyphemus
TTATTTAGGCCTATCTATGGCCTTCAAAAAGTTGACGACTCTACATGTTTCGACGTTACAGTACTCCCCATGAGCACTAGCATTTGAACAAAACTCATTCTTGACAAGGCAAAAGAAATGTCCTGGAAGTGATGATGGAAAGGGAAGGTAGTTCAGAAAGGCGAGTATCTATATAAAAAACATTTTCAGGTAAGGAAAATACTAACTTCAGAAAGGTTACCTCTTTGCACAGCAAAGATCTAGAATCCTACACTGAAAATGATGAAGGGACCAGTACAGGGAAAGAAATTACAAAGGTGAGCTTCTTTCTGAAAACAGTATAAGATAGGGAAGTCCCATGAAATGTTACACCCGCAAGGCAGGGAGTAGCCTAGTGGGTCAAATTCTGTAAAAGACTGCATCCAACTCAAGCAGGTAATAGTATTTGCCCAATGTTATTGTAGTATTCACTGTTAAGAGAGGAGGTAGAGCAAAAGTCACAAGAATCTTTTATGTGGTGCTGAAAAGGGCAGAATGTAAAATTGCTCAACCACCCATTATCTCACAGGTAGGCTGCTGAGCATAAGTTTGTAATGTGGCTAGGACTGTACGTCAGGTTATTTCATATAGAGAAAATATGTGAGATATCACAACAATCAGGTGAAAGGCAGAAGCAGCCCAGATATTCGTCCCAAGGCAAGCTCAAGACCCATCCATTAAGAGCAAACCACTAGGAGTAGCTTGGTTCACAACGTAGTGAGATGTTTTGTACTACAGTACTAGGTTACACCTCAGCCTTACTTCTCAAACAAGGGAGTGCTTCCACTTTGTCTTGTACCAGTGGAATAGCAATGCCCAATGAGAAATTCCGTATCAACTTTCCCAACTACTTGGGACTGGGAAAGCAAGTTTTCTCATACTTCTCTAGAAGAAACTGGGAGATGGAATTTGCATGGGGGAGAATACTAAATGGATACATGGACCTTATCATCAGGAACAATAATGTGGAATACATTGAGAGGGAAAGTGCAGTAGGTTACTATGACTAAAGAGAGCAGGGGCGAGTCAGGTATGAGGGTACACACACACACACTAAACTAATCCTAACATGTTTTTTCTTCTTACAAACAAGTAGAGTTTGACCTAGAAGATAAAATCTAGAGACACTGCCAAAGCAGTCTTGAAGTGAACCCATCTTAACAGAGTGCAATGAGCATGGGATGGATGGGCTTAACACTTTTCATATTTACTTCCCCAGTCAATGTAAATTTTTGGTAAAAAGGTATTCCCTGTGAGGTAATACTGGTCACATGACGGGTTCCATTGTCTCCTGGTAAGTGCAGAGAAAAGTTACTGAAGAAGGAAGAAACCCAAAGTAGGTGAATTTACCCTATGGTGTAAGTATTATAAGACTAATGTGTTGGAGTTGTCCACATATAGGGGATGACAACATCAGGAGACAAGAGAAGCCATGAGTTGGAAATTAGGAATAAATATTTCTGAAGCACAGAAAAGGATGTTGAACCACACCAGACACAGTGCTAGAAGGCTCACAATAGATGTAGGATGGAGTAAGGTGTGGGACAAGTAATACTCAAGGTTGTGTGGGATCAAGTGAACTACCAAGAATGCAAGAGGAGGAAAAGAAGACAATGGATCCTAGATATAACTGCACTGACAGATCATAAACTACTGAAGTTAACATATGAGCACATACAAGAGGAACAAAATACTCAAGAAAAGAGGGAGAATCTAAATGAGACAAGTTCTCTCATGCAAAAAATGAAAGAGACATGAGAACTTTATATTAAAAGCTCCATGTCTCAAAGGCATAAAGAAGTACCCTCAGCCTGCCATGCATACAAAGTGAAAAAGAACCCTAAGTGAATGAGACAAAGAATGGGTGTTGAAACTGAATTAAAGAAGAGAACTAGAGACCTCCAACGTGATGATTTGTGACCACTAAGCAAAAGCCCATCAGCTCAAAAGAAACAAAAGATGCCAGATGCAACTGAAAAGGAAAGGCTGAGAACTGAATATTCACCCACTGTGAATGAACTGAAAGACAAGTGGACAGATCAAGATGAGAAACAGATATAGGATACTTCAAACTGGATCATCTACCATGGAAATAGTATCCACCCCAGAGTAAGAAAAACCAAGTTGGCTCAAATGAGACAGATTAACGACTGACCAACAACCACCCATCTTCATGGGAATGACAAAAGATGGAAGGTAAAATCACAAAGTGTGGAAGAGGAACTGTCCCACAGATTTCAAAATACGTGAGTTGGAAAGTAGAAGTACAGGAAAAAATACCACTAAGAATGCACCTGAGGAACTCAATAGGCTGTAGCAAAGGGAGTTCACTGGTGTACAAAGTAGGAGAGCAGAGCTTCCAAAGGACCAAAGCCAGGGTGTGGCATCAGAAAAATCGACTCCAAGAACCATGATGGCTAACCCTCAAAACCAGGGAACCTTTAATAATAATAAGAGGACAAGGAACATAAGAAGAAGTTGTCCCATGAGGCCCCATGTGATGAGAAACCTCTAGTGTCCATAGGATCCCAAAGACAGAAATCCAAAATGAGTAGAGATAACTACTGATGAGTGGCATTAGCTTAAGATTCCAAAGTAAAAGAAATACCCCCCAACGAAGTTATCACAAAAGAGAATACAAGACAGAGGGCTTGGAGAGAGATAATAGAGGAAGGTAAATGTTAGAAAGCAAGACAGCATGATAAATACAAAACAGAAACAAAGAAACCATCTGGTTCAAAATTGAAAAAAAAATCTAGGGCAAGGTTGATAATATGTATATGCAAGTTGTCCCAGTAAAGCTGACAGGATGGTGATGTAAAGCATGTAAAAGAAGGGCAAGTTGAATGAATAAAGTTGAGTAAAGAGAGGAAGATGAATAGATGGAGAAAAAAAGGGAGATCCCTAAACTGAAAGAAGAGATTCAAGTAAGGGAGGCCAAGAAACAGCAAAAAGTATTTGTACAAAACAAAAGACACACCCATGAAATCTAAGAAGTGAAAAATACAGATGGAAATACCCGATACATGAAGGGAAGAGGGAACTAGAAACAAAAGCACTTGTGGAGGCAACAGTGGTGAAACACCGTGATAGATGAGGCAGGTTCATCTCAGAGATGAAAGTGTCCCTTTCCTAAAAATCCTGAAAATAATCGAAGCCAAGTAGGGGGGGGGGCACCCAAAATCCTGCATTTTGATGCATTTTAGTACTTAAAATTCACTTAAACA
>NW_013671087.1:25493-42495 GCF_000517525.1 Limulus polyphemus
TTCCGGATATATCCGGAAGACTTTCATCTCTGTCATCTGAAATAATAGGAGGTGGAGGTCAGGAATCCTAGATCATAATGGAACCAACAACTTGGTGCACAATAGCAGTACTAACACTGGCTGTCAGAGTGCTTCCAGTTACCAGTACAGTATCCAATAACACTTACAGGGATGTGAACAGGAAAAAAATAGAAAACTCTTGAAATACTGCAGAGTGGGCTACAAGTGCAAGCAAATCTGGCTGGGGGTTCAGGGAATGCCATGAGTCCCCAGAAACTTTTGAAAATTAAGTGCTTTCAGATCATGTTTGAGGCACAAAGTATGTATATTTTCAGGTGCACCGTATCCTGTGAAAAATCCACTGTTTCTCCTTAGTAAAGGGGTTATCTACTCTGGTTCATTACCCATGAACAATAAATAGTCTATCATATTCTCTAAGTCAGTAAGTAACCCTATTTTTGCCCACATTTAGCTCCTGACTAAACTTGAAGACTTTCACCTTTCAGAATAAAAGTTTCCCTTTAGGTCCAAGCATTTTCATCTCAAAGATATTGTGTCAGTTAACATTATGACATGTGGCTAGAATAGCTCTGTGCAACAGTCAAAACACGACTGATCGGCTCAATGATGAAATAACTACAACAGTGTTTTCATCCAAGTTTCATAATTCATTTCAGGATAAATGGCTCGACATGTCTAACAAATATGTCAACACACAAAAAGAAGGGTGGTCTACTGATTATGTTTTTAATTTGGATGGCAAACTATAAAGATGGATTCTAAAGATTCTATTTCAATCTCACCTGACAAATTGCTGTCTTCACATAAGCATGATGGAGGTGACCATAGCTGTACTTCAAAGAACATGTGCAGTGAAATCTTCCATGGAGAGAGCCAATCAGGAGATGCATTATGGTAGCATAGGTTGACCCTTCCTTACTCATATTTTTAAACCGAATTTACAGAAATCACAGAAAATGACCCAGGTGATGAAGAAAAACTTGGAATTCTGAGAATCCATGGAAAATTGACATTCTAGCACTTGTGAAGGAGTGTCAAAAACCTTGAGATACGTCATTACCATGGGACTATGAATGCATAATCCAATTGATTGATCATGAAACTGATTTTCTTGTGGCCGTTTTTTGTAAAATACAATGAATATCACAGAATCAAAGATGTGTTTTGTTTTTGAGGAATAAAATAAGCCCAGTTTGTCAGTGATGCATAGGCCTAACAATGACCATGAAGAGTACATGACGAAACCCGTATGTTGGGTTAAACAAGAGGAACAGAGAGTAGGATGTGCCAAAAGAACAAATTTTAGTCTTAAAAAAATCAAATTTCTAAACTGAAAGTTCAAAATGTAGTATTGTTGTTGCACATAAACGAGAAAATTAAGGAAGTAAATACTATGCTACAAAGGGCAATGAACATTAAAATAATAAGTACAAAAACTCTAGTAATTCCTTAAAAAACATGCACATCTGAGGACAAGCAGTACCAAAGAAGGAATGAGCTTTTGTTCAAATGCCAGTGCCCATGGGGGTTACTGTGCATGAAGGATGGGTCACCCTTTTACTGGTGAAGGGCTACAGTCTAATAATGGTTACATTATAGGTTGGTACAATACATGTTAATACATGTAGGGGTGGGAGCTTTGATCAAGGTTTGTAGAAATACAATGCATAAAAAGTAATAACTCTTGTTTTATGCAGATGTGAGTAATGTTTCTGTACTCGGAAAATTACTACTAAACTCACCAATGATTGTGCATGACCACTGTTTACTTGCTGCCCAGTTGACCTATTTTGTGCTGGATAACCCATCACAACATTAGGAGGTGTGGTTACAGGTGTACGAGAAAGTGATCCACTTCCTGGTCGCATTACTGACTGCTGTAGCATAACATTTGCAGGCAAAGTTGAATGCATTCCACTTCTAGGCCCCATCATGACTGAAGATGATCCTTGAAGACTTTGGTTTCTCATCTGAAGATGTTTATAATATTTTTAAAAACACAGACAGTAAAATAAGCTTAAATACAAAAAAATAGATCTTTACAAAAATCTGGTGTTTCACAAAAAATATTTTCTATTTAACTGAACAGTAAAACAAAACATTACATATGGTTTTTGTTTTCTGTACAATGCATGCTTTACTTAAATTCAACAACTACACATGTTCATGAAGAGCATTTTTAGATAAACAGTGTAATTAATTTAAGTTAAACTTCATGAATATGTATTACCCTTATACGTATTATACCAAGAAGTATGACTTTGTGAAAATCAGTTACAATTGAACATAATTTATTCAAAAAACTTTCCAGGAATAAATATAACATACAACACAAAATTAATTTTAAAATGATAACACCTCTCTTAACATACCTACAAGGCAATTAAAAATAATTTAAAACAAGCATAACAGTATAAAACAGTCAAGAGAGATAGATCTTTTAATTTTTCCAATAATTTACATTTATGACTTTTAATAACTTAAAATTTTCATTACATACTGCCCCAATGTGTAGTACATTTCATCTCAAATTGTACCTGATATAAGCATGCTACAAAAGAAAAATACCAGTAGCATCTACAATGGAAATGAACATAATTTTCAGTTAGGTATACCTTGTATTACCACAAGCTTTACAATGCACAAAATAATTACATAAAAACTCATTTACAAATGTGTGAAATCAAAAGTTTACCAATTCAAAGTAACAAACTGTTGCCCATTTCACAGTAAAATACTGTTGTGCACAAAATAATAACTAATTTTATAGCCATGATAATTTTTTCTCCTCTTCCTTTAAAATGTGAAAGTGGCAAATGGTGTTAAACATTGTACAGTGGAGACAAACTTAAGATATCTATATGTTTCATCACCTCAATGTAACTGTGTACATTCTATTTGCCACCAGGTGACTGATTGGCTCAATATAGTTGTGCTCAGGTAAAATCATAAACTCAATCCCAAGATTGTATGCAAGTTATATTAACTTGTACCTACTGGTAATCTCATTAAAGTAGCACTGACCCTTAACACTGTCATATATGTCATATGTATAATTAATGCAGCAGGGATAAAAAAATACATAACAAACTGTTTTAACACCATAACTTTACTTAGGAATGATGAAAACATGAAAATGTATACACATGCTCTTTGTGAACATCCTCATAGCTTGAATTGAAAACTTTGCAAATTTTTTGAAACGTTAATGAGCTATGGGCAATTAATTTTATAATTTCTTCGTTAGTGGTAATTAGACACATAACCAGACAATTGGTAAAGACTTTTGAATCTTAAATAATTCAAGCTATGGAAGAATGTAATATCAACAAGTGTTCTAAATTTCATGCTGATATTGGCTTTAATGGTGAAGTGGAAACGGAATGAAAACAAACTAGGTTTATATTTTTAATCACTTACTACAGGTTAATTAGTAAATATTAGAAGACAAAAATCAGTTATTTATGCAAAAAAAAAAGGGGTTAAACTTTCAATTTAAATTAATTTGAAAAATGTGATTTTTGAAATATTGGGAGAGCACTTTAATACATTGGCTGCTGCCTTATACTATATTAATCCACATTCTGGCACCAAATGCAATATGAACCTCTACGCTTAACCCAGGTTTATAATATGATCACAGTTGACAATCCTTTGTTCAATTATCTATTTGAAGTGGTTTTTAGTTATGTGTCCACCAGTAGATCACAATGGCATTCAATAAAAATGTTAGTGTGAATGTGCCACGTGACCTATGGGTAGGTAATGTTATTTTGCTTTCATTTCGAAATTTTTTGTGTTTCACAAAGGGCAGCACAATCACAATGTTATTACATAAATGGGAACATTCCTGAAGTGCCAAGAAGCAATCACAATATCCTAGAGTCAAATGCTACAAAGAAACTTTATATTTTAAAAATTATGGTCTGTGAACCACTGGTGGGTCATAGGGTACATTATTAATAGTGCCATATGCCCCTCCAGTGGGTCACGTGGCAGCCAACATGTCAAGGGTCAGTGCTACCTTAATCACAGTTATGTTTAGAAATTTTCTGATTTATATTCAATGTTGAGAAATACAGCATCATTTATAGAACATAGTGCTCTTCTGAGGGTACTTACAGACATTTTCAAACAACTTTTTACATAATGTTACTTTAAAGAAACTTCTCAAATAAAATAATTTAAAAACAAACTAGTTTTGGGCATAGGCCTATATAAGGTGTCAGTGAATTGTCTTTCATTGTTGGAATCAAAATTGTTTTTCAAAACACACTGCACAATACATAAAACTTGACCAATAATACTGATGACCAGAGAAAAAAAATCAGAGCTCTTTATACAGTATTTATTTTAATCATTTGTCAAATATCAAATAACATCAAAGTTATTACAGTTAATTATTTCTTATGTTTGAAAATTGTTTAAAGTAACTACTACATCTATAATTACTGATATTTTTTTTCACGATCATCACTATTGGTCAAATCTTATGTATTCTTGCCTCTGTTTTGAAAAATTATCTTACTTCCAAGAATGAAAGACAAACGCAATTAACTTTACACCTTATGTAGATATAATGCCATAAATCTAAACATTTTTTATACCTATTACTTGAGTAACATATAGTAATATTGTAGAAATATGTAGGGAGAAGAAACCCATGGAATCCTATTAATCATGTTGTAAGCAATATTTTCAATGTTAACTAGAGAGCACATGATGTTATTATCACTTAAGTTTATATAAACAATCCTACAATACTTAGAATGTTTGTGAAGATAGTGATCAAGACAATTTCTGAAGTGTCTAGAAAGAATACTATATTATAAATACAAGGATCAGTGAAGCAGTGAGTTAGTTCTACTACTAGTACAGTGCCAGTCATTCAGTGATTTGAATCCAGTTATTACATACATCTAATTATTTGATCAATTAGCCATGAAACTGTATATGTACGTATATTTGTACATTAGTGTAGTACCATTATTGATTCAATCTCTGTTGAATTTGAAAGTGTGTATGTGTGTGAGCATTTAGAATTATACTGATTTAGTGCAAAGATCAAATATTCAGCATACCTGACCAGGCAACATCCGCCACTAGGTGGGATCCTGAAACATAATGTATATCCACTGAAAAAGATACAAAATAATAACAGGTCAACTTACCCCAGTCAAAGGCAAAACAGACGTGTGGAGAATTGCCACAGGGAGAAGACGATAACCGATCGAGGAAGATACGGCCAAAACATGCAGACGGTGTGCTGCAAATGTATTGGGAGTCATCCACATACCCACTTGAATGCTCTCTTCCAAAGATCGATTGACTTGAGCAGTTAAGGAAATAGTTAAGTGACAGATTTGGTGCAATGAAACATTATGCAACTGCTGACCTTTCATGGAGAAGTCAGAATACACTAAACATACGAGTTGTCGAACCCAGCCATAAAAGGCAGCAGGAGATAAGTCCCAGGAAACAGAGGGATTCCAGGGAATAAATAGGCAGGAACAAAACTCACGAAATAAGGTGGTATGAGACACATAACAATGCAGGGAATGTACAAGAAAGAGAAGATGAACCAGATCAGAACATGAGTACAGGTGGGAAATAAATGGTAAGAAAATGAGAGAAAAGATAAAAACCACTTTCACGAACAGCAGTTGTATTAGGAAGGAAGGCCCAATCTGGATAATAGATAACATAAGAAGAATGGTAAAGGATATAGGAAACATTAATGGCATAAACATCAGAATGATGATAACCACATATCAGGAGAAGGAAGAAATAAGTCTTAAGAAAAAAGATGGTACAAGGAACACACGGCAATGGGTTCAAAGGAAGAACCAAACAGGGCATGAAGAACAACATTGGGATCCCAATCTGAATAACAAAAGGACGTGGAGATCGAACAAAATGAAAGAAATGGAAAAGGAAGAAATAATTAGGGGAGGTAAAAGACTTTATGGAACAAGAAGAAAAGGAATGTGTTTGACCAGAGCAGCCCAATAACTAGCAACCATTAACACGGACAAACCCTGATCAAGCAATCAGGTAAAAAATGGGACAGACAAGGAACAGAAGGCAAATGGACTATCATAGGAGCAGAATGAAATGAGACATAGCCCAACAAACAGCCAAAAGTTTGAAGAGATTGATATGGAATGTAGTTTCCACAACTGACCACTGCCATGAAATCTCCCTGGATTTGAGGGAAACTCCCAAACCTATCAAGGAAGCATCTGTGAACAGGTGAGTATCAGGACGAGGAGGACAAATGGGAACCCCCATTACTGTCATTTTCCTGTCAAGACACCATGCAAGGTCAATCCTGATCCCAGGAAGGAGGGTGATAGGATGATCCAAGGAGTCATGGGAGAAGTTCCACTTGTTGATAAGTGTCCACTGAAAGGAACGCATATGCACCTGACCCAAGAGAATGAGAACTTCTAAGGAAGCCCAAGTCTCCAAAGGAGGTAGAACCTCTCGTGCAGTGAGAGAAGGCGAACGTACTGCCTTTGTGACTGCCAGCTCCATATCCCTCAGCTGAAGTGGAGAAGGCTGGGCCTGACTGAAATGGGAATTGAAGAGAACCCCCTAAATAAATAAGAGATTGTGTAGGAATTATAAGGGACTTCCCCAGTCTGATTAGAAACCCCACCTCAGCAGCTTCTCGAAGAAGTAATCAGATGTGAAAGACTGACTGGGCCTGGAAATAGGGAAGCAGAAGCCAGTTGTCCATGTAATGACAAGTTCGAAGACTCAGCAAGTGAAGATGACGAACAAATGAGTGAACCACATAACATAACACACAAGGAACTGAAGCCAAACCAAATGGCAATGCATGGAACTAAAAGACACAGCCCTCATGGACAAACTAAAGAAAACAACGTAATCCTGGAGTAATGAGAACATAAAAATAGGTATCTGTCACATCAAACTTGGTAATCCAGAGTCCTAGAAGGAAAAAAAAAACTGAAGGGAAAGGTAGGGCTCCATGGTGAACCAGGGTGTCTCCAGAAATATAGTCAGCTGGGACAGATTTATGATGGGTCTCCCATCTTTTTGAAGACAACATATAGAAGAGATCAAAATCCAGGAGGAGTGGGCATGACCTGTTCAATAGCTCCTTTGTGTAGGAAGTCTTGAACCAACTTGGCGAGATGACTGAACAAGGCACAATCCTGAGATGGAAGGAAGGAAACTGGAGAATAGGATGGGGAGGGGGACCTGAACTTAAAGCAAAGATCCTCTGACAAAACCCACAGATCTGTTGTGAGGAATCGCAAGAAAAATCCTAGAAAATTAAGATTGATTAAAGTGGATCAAAGCTCCCAGATTCAAGCCCCATAGGGGGTGGAGAAGAACCAGATGTTGGGAATCCAAAAAAGGGATTCAAAACCAGCCGGTAAGCTAAACAATATTGGTCCATCAATAGGAGGGGGGTGGGGGGTGACAGAGCATACTCACACTGAGGTTCCTCACCCAACAAGGTAAGATAGGAACCAAGGGGTAAGGGTGAAACATTTAAAATATGACATACCTGTTCAAAAAGGAGTAGGAACAACGTGAACGACAAATTTTCCTAACTAGCAGCATTATCTAACTAACTAAACAAGTGCCAGGCCAGAAAAATAGAGTCCAAGTAATCTTCACCCAGAACAAATTCTTCCTCAGAAGGTTTATCAGGGGGAAAGGGAAAAATGAACTGACTGCAAATTAAGACTTGAAATTCCTTGGTAGCTATTATCCTGGGGATTAGTGACATTACTATCCTCAATACTGGCAGGAACTTCATTATTCACAACCGTAAAATACAAATTCATAAATCAAATTATGGACAAATTCTTCAAAAAAAAAAGATTAGAAAGCAAACACTTTAAGCATAAACTGGTGAAGGACTGAAACAGAATAACAATGAAAAAGCAAGCACATGGAGCAAAGTAAACATGTCTAAACAATGTAATGCCAGTCGAGAAAGTGAGGATTGTGAAAATAGTAGAGAGAGCTACCTGCACTAGTATTAGTGGCACAGTATGAATGGTGTAGAATAGTCACATGATATGCACATGTTCTGAAATGACACAAAAATAAAGGGGTATAATAGCCTGGTGCACTATTAGCAAAAATGTTTGAGCAATGTTTAGAGGGCAAATCATCAAACTATTTTTCTCTGTCATGTGGCACAACTGAGCTCTGATTTCTCCCTTTCAGAAGTTAATATTTTCTTAAATCAAAAATGTATTTCCAATAATACTCACCTCCTCTCACACTATAGCTATTACTTGACTGCTAGGGTTTCCTTCCTTTGCCCATTTAAGCATTGGTCTCATTTTTTCTTGCTTGCTTGCTCCAGTCTTTTATTCCCCACTTAAATGCTCTTGACAATATCTGTCTTGTGACACTCTCCACCTATGGCAATGTGCCCTCTATTCTGGTACTGTATATAAGCACCTCATTCAGACAACTTTATCACTTTTTCAAGACTGACTCAATCTGCAGTCTCTAACACCAGCTCTTAGTGAGAAAGAAGGGCAGAAGAGTGAGAGGAGGTATTATTGGAAATACATTTTCAATTTAAAGAAAATATTAACTTCCAAAATAAACTTACCTCCTCTCACACTACAGCTGGAATCTGAACATTGATAAGGTGGAGGGGCTGGTGAGGGCATTATCATTCAGAAGGCATATGCATAGATCATGATGTGCCAACAGAAGATTAGCACTCTAGTGGGGGAACTGCACTGCATCCAGAACAGGTATGCCCTTCACCCAGAACCTAATTCGTGCAACGTGGGTGGAATGTGACATGATCTGTCATCGGTATTGACCAGGCCCCAGGTGCCATGGTCCCTAAATCCCACATTGATGGATTGGGCAGTTGGACCACAATATATATACTTTGAGTGTATTCCAACCTATAGCTATAAAGTGATGTGATTCAAGCCACTGGAATCACAATGACAAGATAAGCAATACCAAAGTGGACAAACCTTCTCCTTAACCTGAAGAAGTCCAAAAGGCAATACCCCAAACTTGGAATGGTGGGATCCTGTATGCCATATTAAACTGGAAACAGAACTCATCCAGTCTGGAGTTATGAACACACATCTTCACTCTCCAACCAAGTGGGCAAGGTAAGTTTCACTTGTCTCCAGAATTATGGAAGGATGTGGAACAAACTGTGTTCAACCAAGGACCCGAGATGGGACCACTCTGCATTCGGAGTTACAAAGAGACAGTGGACCCTCTTCCATGAACAATGTACTGAAACAAAATTGATCAAAAAGTAGGGCCATGCTTAACCCAACTGGTAATTAGGAGTAGGCTCCCACATAGGCTGGGGCCTCTCCTACAAACATCTGGAGAAAAACATCCAGGGTCCCGGGTAGGAGGGCCTCCAATTTCTCCCTCTTCTCCAAGAGTGGGGGGAAACACACTCAAACACTCTGAATGAATAACCTCTGTCCACCACCCCAGTGACTGGAAACTGGGTGTGGTATGGTATATGTATGAAAACTGGCTTTCAGGTCAATGGTTACATGGGTCATGTGTAATGGCACAGTATTATTACGTATGTCATGTACTGGTTTTTGTTGTACTGTCAATTGGTAAAAAAAATTCTTTTTAGTTTAAACAATTCTATAGTTATGCCGTGTGTTTGAAATGTGTTTCAGGTATGGTGATTTTTATGAGTTATTTTATCAATGAAAGGTCAAAAGTGGCATTATTCCCACCACTGCACTTTAAACCTACATGCACAAGCAGGTTAAAGTTTCATGTCATGACCATTTTATACTTACATTCAAAACATAATTCAACAACTTTGCTATCACTGTATGTCAGTAAACTTGGCATCAACACAATTTGTAAAGCAAATTTTAGTATATAATTCTAAAAGGTTAAGATTAAAAGTAAAGAATATGTTAAACGCACTACATTTGCCACATTTAGTGTGACAAAGCCTTTCACCCAACACCAGGGTTCATCAGGCTAGTTGAGAAAGAACAGACATAGTAGAGGTCTAAGTGCTATTGATGTCATCAACTTTCAAGATCAATGGCTATGTGAGCTGCAATCACTATCAATGTTATTCAAGTCATTTACAAATTACATTTTTAATGTGTAAGGATTAGTAATACAATATTATTCATTTACAAGTTTCAATTTCTTAATTTCATAAGGAAATATTTAAATTCATAATATTCACTTCCCTGTAACAACTGTATATTTGTTCGACCACTATACGATCTTCTGAGTTTGCCATCTACTACATTACTTATACTATAGATACTGCAAAGCTATAATATAAATTTGTAACCTCCAAATTTCTTGCTTTACAAAAGATATAAACAAGTTAAACCCACATGCTATGCCCCACCTATCTCATCCTGTATTTTACAATTTCTCTGACATTTACTACTGGATTATTTATAAGCAATAAAAATGGAAGACTGTTCTTTACAAAATTCATTTGATGGCTAGTTGATTTAGGCATCAGGTTATGATATATTTAGTCTTTGTTTCATTGGTTGGCTCTATCAGTTAAGAAAATTTTTAAAACCTTTTTATAGCTTAGTTAGAACTCCAGTTAAATTATAATAGTTTTAGATCGTGTATTCTAAAACGAATATTTGAAATAATACTTTGGACCACCAACATTATTACAATAAAGTAGGCTTAAACTGCTTCATCATTCTTCCAAAAAGCATGAATCTTGACACACTTACTACGTTTCTTGTTTTTTTATGTGCATTTTTTTATTTTTTGTTTTAGAAGTACCTAAAATGTTAAAATTATAAACTTATTATTCAGTTAGATAAAAATTTTCAAATGAAAAAAAAATAAACATCGTGATACTCATAATTCCATGTGCACATCAAAAGGTATGATTGTGATTTGATTATGGTATGCTTATATCCCAATCATTTGTTTACACAAAGCTGTCCAGCTGTGATTCTTAACACTTGGCCATTAAAAAAAACTTTTGATAGTAAATTATGAGGTTCTAGAGGTTATGCAATTTAAAGATTAAAACCATAAAACTAAAGGATGCAAAGAAGTATTTCTTTTCTTAGGATTTTCTTAGCACTGATGGTGCTAGTGTCTTGGCAAGACAGAAAAGTGTCAGCATTTACTTTACACAAAAAAGCACATATACTAAACCAATTCATTGTGTTGCTCATTGACTTGCATTACTGAGCAGTCAAATTGTAAATAAGTTCCCATATTTACTGAAGCATCAGGAAGTTATAATAGAGAAAAAGTCTTGAGGAAAATGCAGCAGATATTATATGTAGAACAAAGAACATTTATTTAAGTACTGGAGCTAGATAGTCCTCATTCCCTAATGCTTTTCAGTTTATCTTGATGAACTGGACTAGCCTCGTGTGTATATTGTATGAAGACTATTCAGCAGTTGCTCAAGGAATGTGTAAAAATATTAGTAATTGTTAGTTTTTGGCCACCATAGCATTCTTAAATCATATCATGCATAATATGTTTAATCCTCATGCTATGGATAGGTCAAAGTGCACATGGTAATAAATTTTTAGAGTTACAGTCAAATTTAATAACACTACTTTATCATTATTGTACTGTCAGTAACAAATCAAATTTTAATACAAGTTATAAGCTCTTAATTTTATAAAGAAATATTTTAAAAATCCTCAATCTCCCCTAGTGCGGGACATTTGTTCTCTAGGTCTTTTCCCTTCTTTAACTTATTTACTACTAATCTCTGAAGTATGGAATTTAACATAAATTACTCACTATACTATAGATATTAGTGAAGCAAAGTCTAATTTTTATACCCTTCAATCTTATTTGTTTACAGTCATAAACTAGAAAATCAGACCCATTTGACATGCCCACCCATCACATGCTGTCGTTCACAAATTGCCAAGTTATCTCTAATGTTTTACACTAATTATTTCTAACCAATCTGTTTTCAGTACAGAGTATTGTCTATTTCATCTTCAGTTTGAAAGTATCTCTCACAGTGTTCAGATTCAGAAATTTTGGGAACTGTTTTAAGGCTCTTATGCCACAGTTAGAAAGCCAGTTAAATTATGATAATTATAGAACATTGTTTGCTTTGTGTGATATTATTCTGTGTTCTTAGGTGCATTATTTAAGTAGATAAAAATTATCTAGCATACTAGTACCATTAGTATAAAAAGTAGGCTTAAAATTCACCAGAAACTGGCAGCAAAAAACAAGAGGTCAAAGGTAAGTACTATATTTGTTTTTCATATATATTCCATATTTATTATTATACAATTAACTAAAATGTAAAAATACGAAACTTATAAGGTTAAATTAGGTAAGGTTATGAATAATAATAATAAATCTTCACAAGGAATGCTCATGCATTCATTATAGTAGTGTGAGCTACATGTGAGTGATTTACAATTTGTGTGGCAGGATTGTTAGACACAGTTCATAGGTCAATAAAACAATAAAATTAAGTATAAAAAGATGTTGACTATTACAAGCTTTAAGCTATTTAGGATAATTCCCAACTACAATCTACAGTAATTTTAGAAAAAAAAGTAATTTAGATTTATTTCATACATTTTTTATGATAGTTACAAGGTTGGTCAAATCAACCAAGTCCATATAGAATTAGGGTAAAGAAAATAACTGATAAAATGTATTTTCACTGAAAAAAAAAAGTCTCATATATACTTAGAAGGTTTTAGAAATTACAGAAATGAAATTTGAAAATTTTCAGGTGAAGAAAAGTATTTTAACCTTAACATGAAAATCACTTTGCACTTAGAGCAGTCAACACTCTGACTACACGTATTTATAGACAAATCTTAAGAACAATATTTAATTTAAAAGTTTGATTTTTTGTGTATAAAAGACTTGTAATGTTTACTGAAAGATACACAAAATATAGTTAAAGTTATAGTATTGAAGCTATGATGGTTACTTTGTGGTAACATGATCAGTCACTTCGACTTACCCCATACAAAAAGAGTTAATATTTCAAAATAAAAATCTGTTAACTCAGTGATAAAGCAAAAAAAAGAAACTTGTGCTACACAGTTGAAAACATAACATGAAATTGACATTGGAATTGAATTACAGTGATACTTGTTTTTTCGGTATGAAAAACATGCTGTAAAATTTAATCAGGAAAAGAAACAGTAATTAAGAGATCTACAAAAAGAGTTCATGGAATAATTAATTAAAAATTTAATAAAAGTCTGGGAGACCTTGAAAAAATAAGTGTTTAGATTCTTCTTCTTTCATGCTTATCTGAACCATCTGATATTGAATTAAATATTCATGGACAAGAGCATTTATAATCTAAGTCAAGATTTTATTGGATAAGATTAAACTGTTGAACAAATGGAACTTTTTTAAATAATTATTGACCAATAGGTGAAAAAAAACTGAAAACTCTCAATGATTGGTGGAAGTTTTTGTAGGATAACCAATTAAGTGATATCTATCCATGTGAGATGCATTTGTACAAATATTCAGTTACTGTCCCACTATCTACTATCAACTGGAAGCATGATATTAAATCACACGCTGTCTATCACTGATGTGAGTAGCTAGACATTGTATGTCGAGGAAACTAAGAGACAAAACTTTGATTTTAACATAGACTTCCAAGCATGGTCAACTAAAACAAAAGAAAGGCAAATGTTTACAAATATGAACAGTTAAGTAATTAAACTGAAATGTCTCTGTAACTGTAATGCTCATAAATTGTGTATGTACTAATACTCTATATTCTGTATTTATTTAACTAGAAATGTTGGTAGGATGAAATCCTTTTTAGAAAATAAATCTTATGTTCTCTAACACCTTTTTGATTGACACCCACTATATAGAGTAAGTCAGTAATAAAACTTTTAAAAAAAAGCACAGACATTTTAAATTCTGTTGAAATAATGTTTGTGCTTTTAGCCAAAATGTTACTAAATGTTGAAGTGTTTGCATCAAATACTTTGCTACATGAGAAGTTCCTCAGCTTGCCAACTTTAAGGTAATTTCAAACTTCAGTACCAAAGCTGATGTACATATAATTTAATTTGCTTTATTTCTTATGATCAAATAGATCATAATTTTAAACATTTCTTTTTACCTTTAATTAAAAAGTTCCATATACTCATAAAATATCTGATGAAATTTTATTACCAAAACAACCAATTTTACTCTTTTAACAAATGTTAACAACATAAGCATATACAGACCGTGAACATGCGTATACATAGTCTAATATTTATACTCACCAATTGAGAAATTGTGAATGGTGACTGGTGAA
This sequence comes from Limulus polyphemus, assembly GCF_000517525.1. Taxonomy (NCBI): domain Eukaryota; kingdom Metazoa; phylum Arthropoda; class Merostomata; order Xiphosura; family Limulidae; genus Limulus; species Limulus polyphemus. The sequence goes on from NW_013671087.1 coordinate 39,802, forward strand.
GTAAATTCTGTCCAAAATTTTTGCCATGCAAAATAGAGTGATGTCCTTGCTCAACAGAATGTCCAGAGTTTGACTGGATACTTCGACCAACAGGTGGTGCTACTTTTCCTGGTATAGGTTGAGCTGTATTCATGTTCTCTTTCATAGTCTGACTCTGCCTTAGTTTTTTTAGTAAAACCAGCTTCATCTCTTCATTCCTAAGTTCTTCACGTAGCTTATGCAATTTTTTTTCTTTTTCTCGCAACTCTTCTTCACTCAACTCTTTAAGTGTTGGTAACGGAAGTTCCACTTCCTCTGAATCAGAAGAGTCTGGCAGAGAATCACACTCTCTTGCCTGCTGCCCATGCTGAACCTGATCAATGGCAGTGTTTTGATTGTAAGAATCACAATAACGAACAGCTCTGAATGGCTGACACCTTAAAGACTTTTTTTTCCCACTAGTTTCATCATCAAAACTGGTGCTAAAAGATGATGCACTGTTATCAATATTTAAGCCTTCCTGTAACGTGTCAATTTTTCTCTTCTTTATACTTAAATCAATCATTTCAGGAACTTCATCATCCCTACATTTTCTTTTCCTACACCAAAATAAAATGTAGCCAACAACATAACTATAATACATCCAATCTACAACACAATTACTAATAACTGTAGTTTTAAAATTCTCATATAACAATAATGCAAATGTTAAGTTCGTATTACACATTTTATATCATGAACTTTTTGATCTTCATTAGAACAGATATGTTTTCTTTCCAAAAATAAGATATACTTAACTATCTTTTGTACACTTTTAATACTTTAAATTGACTCAATAAGCTTATAAGCATATTACTATTGTAACCAGAAATTTTACAGGACAGTAAAATTATATAAATTATGAGTTAATTGTAAAATATTTGCACTTTTAGTGGTTTTTGTTATTTTATTAATGTTTATTAGAAACATAACAGTTACAGACTTAGAAAACCAAGGCTTAGGAGTTATAATTTTCTTACACTGAAAATATATTTCCGATAGGTATTTACTTCCTCTCACATAAATAGCTATTCTCGTTCAGTAATGCCCTCTATATGCAACAATTTTTTCACAAGCCTTGAGCTCCCACGTACCTTACAATCAACTGATTCAACTGTGTCTTACATGTAAATCATCTTGTGACAACCCTCCACCAATAAGAGTGCAACATGTGACTCCTTCTGTTTATTTCTACTGAACTATAACTTCTGAGTTTTGACAGAAAATGGAAGCACCGGTTTACAGTGGGGAGGAAGGGTAGGAAGCATGACAGCAGGCAAGTACCTATTGGAAATATATTTTCAGCATAGGAAAACTATAACTTCTAATACTGTACATTACAATCGTTCACATAAATAGTTAGAATCCCACATAGAATAGGTGCAGGGACCACTGCATTGGAAAAACAAAATGAAGTATTCCTCAAAAACGTTTCAATAACACCCTAAAAGAGTAGATCCACACAGTACAGGATCACATGTGAGATACCACATCACATCTGTATCAGGTACTCTTTGCACAGTGTTGAATTAGATGTTGCAGACATAGGCAGAAAAAAGGAAAAGTACATCCATATGGGAGAGAACAACGTTGAGATAGGGATCCGAACTACCGTATAAGAAATCTCAATCCCATAGAGCACTGGAATATGGGTGAAAGTAAAAGGATGTGCCCTAGGTGTAAGAGTGGCTAGGGCACGACAGTGTGTTCATGGCAAGTTAACTGCATCCAAAATCCAGCCACTGGGAACCGATATCCACACGGGGGGTAGGATGAGGATCATACAATCGGTAAATCAACTACAATCCAAAGCTCAGCCATCGGGAACTGTGGGGGTAGGAAAGAGAATCATACTGGCAGCAAGTCAACTACAATACAAAACCCAACCATTTGGTGAGGTTAGGAAAAGGATCATACCGCCTTCACCTCAAGATCAGCAGAATGGAGGGAATCATGAACCCACTGCTCCGTGAACATGACACATGATAGCATCATTATAAATTGTTTGACCAATACGGGAACCCGACATCTGGATGATCAGCATAAGAAAGATGTCTTGGTAATGGAAAATAACTAACTCAAAACCATCCAACAGGAACTGCCCTCAGTGCAATAACATCCTTGGTATATGAAAACATCCAAATTGAAGGGGTGGACTGTATTTTGACGGCTCACTCCAAAGATACAACATCCCCTAAGGTAAACCCATACAGAGATGGAGCATCAGACTGAAGGACATCTCATCATCTACACCATCAGAACACCACTGCACTAAACTTAACTGAATGATTGTAACATTATTTGTATCATATATATGAATATCCCATTCAGAAGGTTGTCTCCATGGTCCAAATCCCCAGCAGTTTAGAAATGGACAGTGGGAAGGACTCCCATACTCCACTGGAAGTAAAAAGAGGGGAGAAATGTAGTAGAGAGTCCAAAGGAACGTCAACACTGGAGACAGTGTGACAGGTGATAATGAAAACCCTATTTTGAAAAGCAAACCATACCTGATTTATTCCATCAAATGCAAGACAGAGATGGGCAGCTATCCTCCTTCTGCTTTACCCATGGAGTCTATGGGTGAGTAAGGTCCAGAACCAGCATATTAATTAAGCATATACATCACGAGGAAAACCTACAAGCAATCTTGTGGAACACCCCATCTCAAGAGTG
>NW_013671087.1:42608-50037 GCF_000517525.1 Limulus polyphemus
GGAACACCCCATCTCAAGAGTGAGTGTTTTATGGCCATGTAATTTAGAAATACACAGTCAACATGGCCTGACAGTGCAGATTTGACTAGTTGAAGCATATTTTGTCAGACAACAGAGATGGGCAGCTATCCTCCTTCTGAACTTTACCCATGGAGTCTATAGGGTGAGTAAGGTCCGAGAACCGAGCATATTAATTAAGCATATACATCACGAGGAAAACCTACAAGCAATCTTGTGGAACACCCCATCTCAAGAGTGAGTGTTTTATGGCCATGTAATTTAGAAATACACATTCAACATGGCCTGACAGTGCAGATTTGACTAGTTGAAGCATATTTTGTCAGACACCACTCGCCACAGAGTGGGATCCAGACAGTAAAAAAAGGAAAAAGCCCTTGAAAAAAAAGAATATATATATATATATATAAGATAATTTACCCAGCCAAAGTCTCACCAAAGTCTGAAGAATGGCCACAGGGATAATTGAAAAATCGAGCACGAGGACAGAGGTTCAAATGGAGGAAAAATGAGGCAGTGAAAAACCGCATTAGCATCCCATTCTGGAAGGACTGCATGCTGAGGTGAAAGACTAATCCGGAAGGAAAACAACAATAGGAAAAGGTATGAGATGTAAAAACTTTACAGTACCTGGAAAAATGAAAAGTGTGGGATTAGGCAGCTATGTGAGGTAACAAGTACCTACACCAGGCTGTGAAGCAATCTCCAGCCACGTGACCTCTTTGTTCTATACTGCGTATATATATATATATATATGTATGTATATTCATGTGTTTCTGTAAAATACTTGTACCTGAGGATGATACAATCTTGTCAAAACGTCATACATTTATAATAAAAGTATTTTCATTACGCAGTCAAGCCATATGCAAACTATTATTTTCTAAAAAGTGGGTTCCTCATCATAAAATTTAATTAAGCTACTCTTTGTTCATGTTATACCAATTAGTAAAGCATGTCTTGCCTTTATGCTGTCGTTATAACTGCAAATGGTGGCATATTTTAGGCATGATTCTTTTCAGGGTTTACCCCTGACGTTGGACAATGTCATTGGTAATGGTGACACTGTCCAGTTTGACTGTGTTTTTAGCTTTTTATGAGCCTTTGGCCTTTTTCACTCTACTTAATCTTATTACCTGGCCTTTGGGCATTGTTTGGCATTTAACTTGTTTTCTTTTAACATTTTAGAGTATTTAACATCTGACATTTTACTGGCTGTTTGGTGCAGATAGCCCTGTTGCTTTGCACCAATAAAGTCCAATCAACCAACGTTACTTTTATATTAAAAAACATCTTGAATTAATTTCACCTATTGTGACAAATTTGACATTTTTTCTCTAAGCATCCCTCTTCTCCAATTTATTTACTACCCCTCCAAAAAAGTACAAAATTTAAGTCTCATTCACAACTTGTATATAATGGCACATAGCCTAGGCACACGCATTGTAAGAAGTCAAGTTCTTGGTGAGGATCTTGTTCTTCTTTAGCATTCTTGACCCTGACACTGAGATTGTAAAAGTTTGCTGGTGCATGTACACATACAGTAACATGTTGCTATCCTAGACCCATGAACATTGTAGCTTATATAAACACTGGGTAGTGTATCTGCTACATCCATTTAGCAAGGTTTTTTGTAGGAAAATTCAATAATGTGCAAGTCATTTTGTCCGAGCCACAAGTCAAGTTCAAAGTAAAAAAAATTGTGACTGGAGTCCAAGGGCACCCAGAATATAACAAGTTATTAGCCATACTTGTAAAGAATGAACCCAGTAAAGGTCAAGAGTGTGGAAACAGAGAGAGCTAGACAGGGTGTCTCACTAGTGATTGATATAGGAGACAATTGCAGATATTCATCACTTGACATCCATGAACCAAAATAAGTAAGAAAGGCAGAAGGATAATTGTGGAGGACAAAGGATCCCAAGTATTGATCCAGTGATTGTGCAGAGTCCATTGCAGATGGTGCAAATGAACATGACCCAAGGGGATACAGGATTCAATGGAAACCCAAGTCCTCAAAGAGAGAGAACATCCCACATAGTGAAAGAATGAGGATAGAGCATGGGAAACTAATCACTCCATGTCCCTCAAAAAATGAGCATAAGGCTAAGTCCTGTAGATATGCAAGTTGAAAAAAACACCCAAATGAATAAAAAGCTAAATTGGTTTGAGATGCGACTTCTGCAAGTTAACCAACCAGCCCGATACTCCACCTCTCGAAAAAGAAGAAGAGGATGACTGTAGGAGGCTTGTTGAGACAGAACCAAATGAGAAAATAAGCATCCAAGACATCCACGTATAGTAAAAATGTTTTTTTCTACTTCATTTGAATTTTGTATGTTTGACTTGTATTTGTTCTTTGTGTAATCTATTTTAAAAAAATAATAGTCTTTTTTGCTATAATTAAAAATAGAAACAAAAGAATGTAATATGAATATAACAAAAAAATACTTATAAAATTTATGAAATAAAGAATTACTTGAAATATGTATTATAAATGGGTGGGGATATTACAAGTTCCACTCACATTTTTACACATAAAACTTTGTTTCAGAAAGCACATTAAATTTATTACTTACCTTCATTAAAATATTATTTTTAAATATCTGCAGTCACACAATTATTTTTTACACCAAAATTAATTATCAGAAAAGGACTTACCTTTGTCTTTTCCCAAACTTCATCTCAAAGAATACTACTAAAAATTTTGTAGCCTAATTTTCCTTAGTGTATTATAACAATGAACATGGATATGATATTCCAGTATAAATCACAATAACCTATACGACTTACTTCATTGACAGGTCTGCCACCTCTGCTATCTCCTTGTTGTCATTTTCTGGGGTAAAAATAACATCTGAGCCACACGTTTCACGCTGCATAACTACCTAAGTCTGTGGAAAACATAAAACAAGATATACATTAGTTAGTAACAACTGAATTTTGCTTGATTGTGAAAAACATGAAAGTAATGTATATCATAAATATATATCTTATGCACAAACATACATATATACATTTTTCAAATATGTACCAATCTAGATCAAGGTTATAACCAGTCAGCTAAAATGAATTTTCAGAAAACATTGCATTTTTCAATTTTGTATTTTCAATATACTTTGAAATTTAAAATCTACACTTGTGCTAATAATTACATTTCCTAAGATAAAATTAAAGGAGAGAAAAACATACATATATGTAACAGAATAATGAAACACCATTTAAACATACTATTTTCGTTTACTGTTTCAAGCCTCGAGAGCCCCAGCAAAAAATCTGTGAGAACACTTCTGCATCACTTCTGTACCAGGTATACTCTACACTCAGTGTGGAAATAGGTGTCACATACATGGGAAAAAAATGGAAGGAGTATAAACAAAAAGGGAGAGACAACCAGTAGGGTCGGAATCCGAATCCCAGTACATTGGAAGCTCAATCCCATAGAAGAAAGACTGTACAAGAACAATCTATAGATATCTACAAAAATAGAAGTGCTCCAAGGTGTTGAGAGGCTAGGGTGCTAAGGTGCTTACGCGCCGGTCAACTCCAGTCCAGAACCAAGTGGTATGGGGAACAGAACCTCTAACTCATGATTGGAGGGTCCACACCATCTTCATCTGAAGCTAAGTAGAAGGGAAGAATATACTGTGCAAACCGATCTATGAAACGGGCGAAAGTGCAAATCCACAACCAACCACACATCTGGGAACCCGACATCCGAATGATGGTAGGAAGAGATGTGCCCATGTAGCAAGTCATATCAAACTGTCAATCAGACAGGCACTCTACTGCATAACAGCAGCCTCAGGCAGTGAAAACACCCTGAGGTGAAGCTCAAGATGAAGAACTGTGGCCCTGATCAACATCGTTCTGCAAACAGGACTGCACAGAAGCCTAAGCACAAAGCCACCCTCCAGGCCCCATTGCACAAAAGTATATCGCCTCTATAAATATATAACAACCTCACCCTCCAGATACAACTGCATAGAAACTGGATGCAACATCAACCTCCAGAACCCACTGCACAGAGGTGGAGATCCTGAGGCAAATTGAATGAGGAAGAGGTAACACATCCAACACGTGTGAGGATTTATGTTGATTGGTCTATCTCTAATCCAAAACTACTCACTGGAAACTGAGATCCAGGTAATGGTAGGATGTGGGATCCCAATCAAAGGGGTGAACTGCAAGGTGACAATCTACTCCAAAGCAACAATATCTTCCAGATAGGAACACTCAAAGGCTGAAGCAAAATAGCAACCTCTGGGCCCCACTGCATGGAAATGGATTGCATTCATGAAATATAAGCAGCCTACTCTCTGAATAGAACCACACAGAAGCTGTGTTCAACATCAGCCTCTGAGATCCACTGCACAGAGGTTGAGCATATGTATTTGTAGAAATGCTATCAACCCCCGGGTATGACCACACAGAAACTGGAGCACAACATCACCTTCCTGGTCCCACCAAACGAAAGTGGATGACATCTAGAAGATATAAGCAACCTCACCCTCCAAATAGAACTTCACAGAAGCTGGGTGCAACATCTACCTCTGGGACCCATTGCACCAAGGTGGAGTGCATGATTGGAGGATCACACGCCATCTACACCAGTAGAACACCACCTCTCTACTGAGTGCAAGCAAACATATTAAAGAGGACTCCTCCAAGGTCCACCACCCCAGCACCTTGAAACTGGAAAGTGGCAAGGATTTCCATACTCCACTAGAAGAACAAGAGGGGATAAAATGCAGTGAAGAGTCAAGAAAAATGCCAACACCAGAGACAGTATAATTGGTGACCACAAATCCCTATATTGAAAACCAAACCACCTCTGATTTATTCAAACAAAGAAACGGCAGGGATGGATGGCTATATCCTTATGCTTTACCCTTGTAAGTGCATGGGTTAGTCCAGTACAGAACAGCATATTATTGAAGCAAATATATCACAAGGAAAAACCTACTAGCGATCTTGTAAAACACCCTATCTCAACAGCATGAATTATTAGCCATGGGCATATTGTCTGGCCGTACAATGCAGATTTGACATACAGGAAGCATACCTGGACAGGAAAGAAACATTTGCCATTGAGTGGGATCTAAATCCTAATTGGGATATGCTTCTAGAAAGAAAAATCTACATGAAAAAGATAACTTACCCAGTTACAGCCGCACAGAAGTTTGAAGGGTAGCAACAGACAGAAGGCAGTAGCTGACAAGGAAGAAACAGCTACCCAATGAAGATAGTGGGAGACAAATGTATGAGGAGTAGGCCACAAGCCTGACTGAAGTTTACTCCAGTGGAGGATGGAGGTGAGACTCCAGGAAAAGGGAGTGTGCTCAATCTTAAGTGAAGACACCTGGGACAGATTTGCGAAGAATAAAAAGAAAGGGAGGAACAGACCAATAGAAGCAGTTAATGATCCCAAATCATAAGGGTAAAAGAAGAAAGGTTACACACAGATGAACAGTGCCAAGTAATGAAAAGGTGGAAACAGGAGCCATTAAAGGAGGCCATGCAGGCAATGGAGCAACAAAAAGCACATACAGGACACAGAAGTCTATCTGGAGCAGACTGGGAATAAACATGGGAAATGGATGGAAGAGAAAACAATGAAAAGGAATAATGACTCTCATGAGCCACCGAAGTTTTGATTAGGAAAAATCAATCAGGAATAACCACACAATGAAGAGATTAACAAATCTGAAAGAAACGTAAATGGAACCAGCTGGTCAAGTTTTGACTGAGAAAATCTATTGCCAGGGTCTGAGGGTGATGAACCAGAGACAAAAAAAATTGCTAACTTGATGTTGGAGTAAAGTGACAAAAGCATCCATGCGAGGAGTAACCCACAAATTGCATAGTCACCTGAAAACCTGAGGGTCAAAAACTCACTCAATACAATGAACCTAGATGGGCTTGAAAAAACGATCCGCCATAAGGTGAAAAGCACCCGGAACATGACACACAATGAGATATATCTACAGTGTATGGACCCAATAAAGGTGGTCCAATATTCAACCACAAAGGGAACAGAAATGGGTGCCCTTATAGTGATTGAAATAGGCCACAACGATGGAATTGACAGAATAGAATATGGCGTGTTGGTACTGTAGCAGTGGAAAAAAATTATCCAAAGCATAATCTCCAAGATGTTGAAATGGTAAGACACTACAATCTAAGACCATTTCCCAGAATCCTCTTGCTGATGGACAACACTCCTCAATCTTGGAGAGATATCATCTGTGATTCAATGCAAATCTGGAAGAAGTGGTGCTCCCTTCATTGTGCTGTCCTCCTTCAACCACCAATGCAGATAGTCATTAACCCGTTACCTGCCATGGCCATTTTGTCTTATCGTGAGGGCAAAATCACATTTCTGAATTGAAAAAATTATAGAGAACTATCTTTTATTGGATTTCAGATTTTATTTTTGTAAATAGTAGCATAAAATTCAATTATTTGTACAAAATTGTATTATTTAATGAAGTTTAAAGAGAAATTTAATAAAAAAAATCCCAAAGTATGTTTGAGACTATAAATAAGAACCCTCTAAGAAGAAAATTTTTTTCACAATTTTTCTTTCCTCTTCAGCACTGGTCCTGCCATCTATGATTGGGATCTAAACCTTTTTCTAGTCTGTTTTCATTATAAAACAGCGTCTGGGCATGTTAAACCTCAGTTATAATAAAACTTTTAGACAATCCTAGTCAAAAATGTCAATTTCAGTACCATGTTGTTCCAATCGCTGTATTTCAGGTTTGACAAATTATAGGATGATAAGCAAAGCATGTGACAAAAGGTTGTTCTCTCGATTTTATGTGGGTGGTGCTTATTATAGTAACTGCCATTTTACGTAGAGGTTGTATTTAGTATTGGTCAATAGTACTTTTCTATAAGCCTTAGAAAACTTGCTTCTGGAAAAAATTGCATGGGATGTATGTGACTTTTATTATTTTTCTATAGTAGCTTAAGTCATATTGTATCGTATGTCTATTTATATTAATCATTATATTGAAAAATTAACTCAAAATAGATATATTTTCTAGGAAAGAAGTTGATCCACGATTGTTAAAGTTAAAAGCTATTGAGTGGTGAGTGCAAGGTCTTTACATGAATTAGGCTTAGCACTTTGAACTGAAAGAGTTTGTGATTTTTTTATATTCTTTTGCATTTAAATTAGTAATTTTAAATTCAATAATTTAGCATAATTTTACATTTAGTTCATAATAATAATAATAATATGATTCAGTATTTAGAATGATAAACTTGTGTGATTTGTACATAATACTACTAGTACCACATAAGAATTTTATATTTTTCCTTCTTACAATCTTTACTTTGTAGTAAGACACACACCTCTGTTGTTGATTTAGAATTAAAACAGTCTAAATTATATATATATATA
>NW_013671087.1:51037-62716 GCF_000517525.1 Limulus polyphemus
AAAAACTAAATTTATCAAAAGTAACAGGCTGTATGTTTCTTAAACTACGTGCATTTATGAAAGTTCTTATGAAGTTTCAAACAATTTCATTAACTAGTTTTATTGTTGGAATGAAATATAGCAAGACTTGCATTAGCTACTCAGACAGTTAGTAGCCAGTGATCATCAGGTTAAGAGAAGAAGGAAGGGTAACTGGAGAGTCCAAGGGATCCAGAGCAAGATTCCATGGGCCATGTAGATAGCTCTGAAGAGAACACGTGTACCAGACACAAAAGAATAAGGGCTTCCATAGAAACCCAAGTCTTCAAACGCAACAGAGCTTGTGCAGAAATCGAGGAAGCAGTAAATATATGGAGAACTGCAAACACTATCAAACAGAGAAGATGTGGAGAAAGATGATCCCATATGAGGAGGTGTGGAAAAATACACCCAAGTGGATAAGGTAATGGGTAGGCAAAAGGAAACATCATCAATCTTAGAACCCAACCAACACAAGCTGCTACTGTCAACAGCAGATGTACGTGTTGAGAAGAGACTCCGATTCAGAATGAACTAACAGGAGCCAGTCCTTCATATAGTGGTGTAAACACAACTCTAGAGCATGCAGAAATTGGGCAAAAGCCATGACCACCCACTAAGGACCACCAGGAGCAAAACTGATATACAACCCTGTAGTGGACACACCAAAGATAGCATCTGGACTGATGGGAAATATTAATATGGAGATAGGCATTCAAGATGTCTACCTTGGGCATCCATAATCCTGGTAAAAAAAAACCCTTGAGTGTGATAAAGGCCTCCAAGGGAAATTGGGAAGTACCAGAAATTGGTTGAGGCAGGACAAATGGATCACAGGACTAAAACTTGGAGTAAAAATCCACAAGAAGGCTGGCTGACAGGCTTAATAGCTCTATGGAATAGAAGGTTCAGCACAACCTTTGATAGACTCAGACAGGTAGCTGGAGTTAATGAGAAGGAAATCGATACAGGAGAAAAGAAAATGTGCCCCCATCAGACAAGAAACCACCTGAAAGTCACTGGAACTGCTGGTGACAACAAACCTGACCGAGACACATGGCAAATTTGTGAACCCCTAGTGGTAGAAACAAGTAAAGGACAGTAGGTTGCAGGAGAATAAACAGTTATGGGATACATCATGGTATCAGAATGACAAAAACAAGTAACCAAAGACTAAGGGTCGAATGTGGACTCACAGAGTCCACACCTGATTCCAAAGACTCTGTAAAATCTCCAAAAACAAACAGATAGAGAAAAAGAGCCATCCAGAAGTCATGAAGTTAAGGTGATGTAGAATAATGTTTGGACAGACAGCATTCTTACCAGCAACAAATTTACATGTGAAGATATAGGGCTAAAGAACACAATAGCACCAAGGAGGAAGAAGAAGAGAAAGTGTATCCCCAAAAAAACCTTCAGGGTATCAATGGAGTGCCTCAAAAAGGAGGTATATGTTGGATAATTACTGCATAAAAGCTGTAAGGATAAGACAAAGGTGGGAAAATGGATAAGATTATTAAAGACAGCCCCGCACAAAAGTTATTCCAACAGTTGGAAGTTGAGAAACGGTCTATCAGCTTGCTGATAACCCAAAGCACAAAGTTCAGAAGTTCACAGAGGACGAGGCATGCTAAAACCAGTCCTCAATTGAGAAACAAAATGCTCAGCATGAACCTGGATGTCAGGGTGAGGGAAGGGAAACAAGGAACTCTAATGATAGGTGTCGTGTAAAAAAAAAAAGGAGTATCATATGAAAATGGTGAATATGAAACACACCTACATGCATATCCAGAAAGGCAGAGTTAGGCCTAGTAGATCTTGTAGGAGATGCATGGGAAGGCACAGCATAGTTTGGAGGAAAAGAAAAAAAATTGTCAAAATCCTCCTCATCACGAACAGGTTCAAACAATGCAGGAGGAACCTGATTATGGATGGGGGGAAAAAGGACAGCTCATGTAATGATCAGTCTCCCAATGAATGATAGCCGAAAAATCCTCAGTCGAGACCCTCGGACCGTAAGGGCCCATAATGGCACATGAAGTAGTGGAAATATCAAAAGTTGTAAAACACAAACTTTGGAATTCATCTTAAACCATCAAAAATTAGAAAAAAGTCAATAAAAAAGGTAACTACCACAGCAAACCACTAAAGAAAAAACTAACTGTAGCAAATGAATAAATGAAATATATCACTACTTTGCAAAAGAGCACAATTGAAAAATATGTGCGCTCAATCACTGCCTAACGAGAAGTGATAGTCCAGTAGAATCGAACAGAGGGAGTCACATGCATCAGGTGTGTCATACTCCTATTGGTCTAGGGTTGTCGCAGGATGATTTACATGCTACATGTAGTTGAACGAAGTTGACTGTGGAGTACATGGGAGTTCAAGGCTAGTGGCATGTGAGAAAAATTTTGCATGTAGAAGGCAACAATGAAGGAGAATAGCTATAGATGTGAGAGAAGGTAATGTACTGTATCAAAAATCAAGTACATACTACTTGGCATATCGCTAATTTTGACTTTAACAATATACTGATTTTCAAAAACTGTTTATTCAAATCAACTAAATAAATGTGGGATATTTTACAGGTGATATTGAACATATGATAACAACAATAACAAGATGTACATGCAGACACAAGGATTCAAGAATGAGTAGAAGTTATCGCCATCAAGACTACAAATGGAAGAAAATACCAAATAGAATAAAATGAAATATTTCTCTATTTTCTTAAAAAGAAAACATTTAAAACCTAGCTATAATATGGGTAGGGAAAATGAAGCAGATGTTAAATCCTTTTCCTATATAAAAGAATCTACACAAAAAAACAAAAAAGTCAAAAAAATTGATACAACAGAGCATCTTAGCTATCTGTCTGACACAGTTTCCAATCTGAAAGTCTTCCACATATGGTAAAGTATCATGTCATCAATATAAAAAACTTAGTGGTACTTTTCAACTTCTACTTTTAAGTTACATTAATTTTTTCTTTGGATTATGAGACAAAAATATAATACAGATAATTTTCCAGTGAAATCTGTTATCTCCAAGGCAACAAGAATAATACACAAACAAACAAGCTGGAAAAATTGAAAAGCTGAAAAGCATTGTAGTATTTTATTTTGTAGTGCATGGATTTTAATTAGTTTTCCAAACAAAAAATAGTAAGTTTTTAACTTATAGCAGCTCTGAGCAGAAGAAAATGAAAAATATAATATAGCTACAGATTAAAACAGTATATCAAATCCCTAACATAAAGCAAGGGATCCTCTAGTAATTTACACAAGCCTAACTCTGTTACTGTAACCTTTGTCACACAATATGTCATGTATTGGTAGATTCAGCAACATATTGTGAAACATTTAAGAAAAAGCATCACCTAGCCACAACACATGGGGCATAATGTGACTTCATAAGCTGGTGGTGTACCAGAAAGTTAGCTGATAGTACAAGAATTGTGACATTTCCTCTCTAGGTCTTCCCTTTTCTATAATTTACCATCCCTCCAAGAAGTACAGAATTTACTTATTATAATATAATTACTACTCAAGCAAAACATAAATTTTATAGCCTTCAATATTAATTGTTTATGGATCCATTAACTAGAAAATCAGACACACTTGCCACTCCTACCTATCACATCCTCTCTTTCACAAACTGCCAATAGTTTTCCCAACATTTTATGCTATGATACTTATAACCAACAGAAAGCCAATGCTTTAATCTATCAAATGATGTATTATATTACATTGTTTTCAGAACAGAGAATTATCTATTTTGCTTCCAGTTCTAACTTCATTCAGATGGGAAACACATCGACAAGCTTTGATAGATTTTTAATGGCTCTTATTGCATATTTAGAATGTCAGAAAGAAATCAGACAATATCATAATTTATGTGTTATTATACCATGTTCTTCAGTAAAATATTATATCAAATAAAATACTATTTGGTGTACTAGTACCATTAGCAGGGTTAAATTTCAATGACAGTTGACAGCAAAAAAAAGAAGATTCAGATAAGTACTATATTTCTTGTTTTTCATGTGTATCCTTTATTTAATATAAAAGTAATTAATGTAAAAACTAAAAACTTACTAGATTAGGTAAGATAAAGAAAAATATCATAACAATTCTTCACAAGTTGTGCTTGTGAGCACCTCGTGCATCATGTAATTTGATATGGTAAAGTGAGCTACACGTTTGTTGAGTGGCTTACAACTTGTGAGGTAAGATTATTAATTAGAAATGGTTCAAAAGGCAATAAAACAATAAAATTAAATATAAATAGATATATACTGTTATAAACTTTAAAGATAAACAACTGTGGTTTCTTATTATAACTTACATTCATTACAGAAAGAAAAAAGGATAATGTAGAACAATTTCCTACTTTTTATGGTGGTTACAAGGTGGTCAAATCAATAGACCCTGTAAGTTATATTACTTAATAGCAGATAAAATATAGTTTTTCCAAAAAAAACACATTTTATATTTGTTTAGGAGATTTCAAGGATTACTCAAATTAATTAGAAAAATATTCAACCGATGAAAAGTATTTTTAATTTTAATATGAAAATCATCTTGCACTCGAAGCAGTCAATACTCTGACTCCATATACTTTCAGACAAAGTTTTAGTAAAAGTACTTCACTAAAAATTCTGATTTTTTTTGTGTTTACGAAAGAATTTTAATGTTTACTTTAGACATTGTAATGTTTACTGATAATCTGCCAAATTTTGTTAACATTCGCTTACTAATTTAAAAGTTATAGCATGAAAACTATAACAAGCACAAAATAGTTACGAGGTCAGTCCCAGATACCAAGCTCATGCTGAAAAAGTTAATGAATATTTTTTTTTTCTTCTGTAAAATTTATTCTTTGTTATTTTCTTTACCCTAATACTGTACATATAACCAACAGTTATAACCACCACAAAAAAAATATAAAAATAAATCTAAATTACCCCTTTTTTCCATTCTTAACTGTCTGCACACTGTAACAGCTAATTGCACATCATTTATTTTTACAGCCTATGTTAATAGATTTTCTTCTTTTGGTTCTTTTTATATTCACAGTTGAACCTTGGCCTTCTCAGGATATTTATTATACCGGACAGCCTTGTGTGAAAATCAGATCCAGTTACTAGCATACTTGAACTACACAACCCTGTTCACACTCAGTGCACACCATCATTGATCAAGAGTATTTTATTCATTTCATTTAAAATTACTCATTATGAGCTACTTTTACAACAATAAATATATACAGAAAACAAGAAATTTAGTATTTACACCTGAAATCTTGCACTTGTACAATCCAAGTTGACATCAAACTTTAGTCATAATTCAAAGTAACAAGTTGGTCTCAGGAATTGTTTTAATTCAAATATCCAATTCAGAATACAAAATATCTCCATGCTTATGAAACAGAATGTTCTAAAACTAATATAATTTATCTTACTCTTTAAGTGAGATAGTAGTGGCTTATAACAAATCCCATATCTGTTACGCAGAGATAGAACAGTGGAAAACAATAAATATGATGCTAAAATGTTCAATTCAGTTGTTAGTTGAGTGATATCGTTGCTTTCTATTCTTTACAAAAAATACAGTAGCAAAAGTTTAAGAAAATGTATGTTGATTTTTTAAAGCAGGATGCACTGTGGTTGAAGTGGCATGTGGCCTTCACTTTATTGGTCGTATCTCCATAATGCAAAAAAGTTTTATCACTGCAACTTGATATTCTGTCTCGAAGATTCGTATAGTATAAGTGGTAAATTCCATGGAAAGTTATAAGACCACAGAGCATTAACAAAAAATGTAGAAACGTGTGGCTTAGAATGAAGTGTCACATGATACAGAAAGATCGAGCATTTATTTAAATATTTCCTTTTAATATTAAGAAACAAAAACTGTACAATATTAAAATAAACTATAAACTTGTTTTGATGACAAGTTTACTGATATATGTTGACAATAAAATAGTTTAATTAAATTTTGAATATAACTCTATAAAGTGGTCAAGATATGCATTTTTGACTTACCCGTGCTGAGATGGTTAATTATAGTAAATGCAAGGTAATGCACATGAATAATCACAATTTGAATAATAAATTTGATGGAAATACCCTTAAGAGTGTTACAGAAAAAAAAAGAATCTTTTTGTTTTGGTTGATCAGTTGCTTAAGCCATCAAAGCACTTTACTATCACTAATGGTAGGGCAGAAAGGATTTTAGGTTTTATTTATAAAAATATTGAATACAAGTCTAAAGAGATTATAGTTTCATTGTAAAGGTCACTGGTTAAGCCACATTTAAAGTAGTGTGTTCATTCTTGGGTCCTTACCATAGGAAGAACATTGAATTGTTGGAAAGGGTTCAGGGTTACTAGGATGACACCTGGGAAGAAAAGGTTCTCATAAAAGGGCAGATAAAGATCTCTGAAAATATTTACATTTGAAAAAGAAAGGATCTGATAGAGGTGTTAAGATTGCTGAGAGGACTGATAGTGTCAATGCATTATATTTTTCATACTTAATGGTGAGAATGGCAGGGAAAAGACACACACAAATTTTGTCAAGGTAGGAATCATCCCAAGTGAGGACAGTTTTATTTATTTATTTTTTATACTCAATAGTTACAGTATGTATCGAAATTTTTAAGGTATCTTGATGTTTGATTCTTTGTTTAAAATTATGGTGTTTTCACTTTTTAATGCATATATTATGGTTTTATTGAGTGACTGCTCTGGTAATTGCTTTAAACCTAATAATGGTATCTTGATGTTTGGTTGTTTAAAATTATGGTTTTTACTTCTTAATGCATATATTATGGTTTTATTGAGTGACTGCTCTGGTAATTGCTTTAGACTTAATAACGGTATCTAAATTGTTTGGTTCATTTGAAATTATGGTGTTTTTACTTTTTAATGCATATATTATATACGTTTCTAAACTTTTATGTTCACCAAATAAAATAATCAAATCAGAAGACTACTGTTTAATGAGTTGTGATAACATAAATCTTTACTGAACATCATTTTTATGTTTATACAATTAAAACAGTATACAAAAATAAATTGTGTGACTACTTATTTGTAATTGCAATCAGACATGTTTTCAATAAAAACATTACTATCCTTATCATGAAAGTAAAATGTTTTTATTTATTTAAAAAACAAACATAACTGCAACTGTGTGGTGGTACTTAGTTGACAAAAAAAGTCACTTGCAAAGTAGGAAATGTAGCAAAAACATTTTTCAAAAAATGTGCAAATGGCAACCCTCAGAAGAAATCTACCATATGAAATCAAGGGTAATTCAAAAATTACTTTAAAAAACAACAATGTGACTGAAAAATAGGACAATACCATGGTAGAATAATGAAGTGGTTGAAAAAGTTAGGAAGCAAAAATACACTTTGTGTGTGTGTGTGTGTGTGTGTGTGTGCATGCTTGTATGAGTTGTACTAAACAACCAAAGAGCCTATCATTTACTATTTCTGAATGTTACTATTTTCAATTATTCCAACATCACAAGCTCCAATTTTAGATTGGGCCAAAATAATGTGAAATTGTCTTTTCTTTATATTGTGAAGCCATAATGGTTTTCAAACTAAGTCAAATAGATGCTTGCTGTCATATTTACTGTTACATTCAAACTTCTTAATGATTAAACTTGTTGACAAGTAGAATATTTTCATTCATAATCATTTTTCCATCAATAAACAAATTTCCTACTTACTGTTAAACGTTTCTACCAATTCCTCGTGAATCCAAATATCTTCTTTCTTTAAAAAAAAAAAAAAGCTTATTTAAAGCTTTCTGAAAGAAAAATATGCACTATTGAGCAGGGTTATGGTTTGAACAGTAACCTGCATCTTAAGTTGCCATAGCTGTGACTTGCCTCTGGAGTGACTAAATGACTATCTCTGGTCTGAAGATGCCAAGTAGAAGTAGAGATCAAAGTTAAATTTCTAAAGAAATTAACTTTTATGCAAATATTTTAAGCCAACAGTTAATGTCTGTTCTCTAAGTATGGTACACTTTATTTTTTACTTATTGTTACTTTCATTGAAAGTATTAGTTACACTAGTTAGTACATCAAATATCATTACTTCATATTTTGTTTTATATACTTTAATTATAAAGACTGTTTTGCATTGTTAACTTAAAATATGTGCTTAGGACTACCTTAAATATCCAAAGTTGGTCGAATTTTGTAAGATATTATTGGGACAGCAGCAGAAAGTATCATTAGGAGCAAAGGTATCCAACTGATGAAACAATGCATTTTAATCTTTATTAATAACAAAGTACAGAAAGTATATTTAATTAGCTATACTAATGGCTTGGTTGATTAAGAGTTTCATTCTAAGTACATAGCTTACTCTAACAGGTACTGCTTTGTCTCAGAAAGTTGAAGCCTAAAAGACAAATCACCAACCTCAAAATTCTTTAGCAATTTTCAAAAACAGGAGCCAAATAGAAGCTATCTTTTAAACAGTGAACTTGTGACATGTACGTATTCATGTGAGAAATATTATATTTATGAATTATGGAATGGAAAATAAAAAAGTTGTATTCATTATTTCAATATTTGATATAGCTCTATTTAATAAACGATCTAACATATAATCAAAGTTTAAATTTTATTACCATCAAATTTTGATGCACACCCACTCTGTACTCATTCACTTTTTGATGTTATTCAGTACTAACTTCCAATCACAGCAAACTAGCTACTTAAACCAAAATTTAAAATTAACCTTGAAATGAGTACATGCATTTCTGTTCTTACTTTTATACTAATAATTATTAAAAAATTAAAATGCATTGTTTTATCAGTTGGGTACCCTCACCATAAATATTTTAGCTCAAGAATATCAAGAAAATAATAATAATACAAACTGAGCAGATCCAGATCCCAAATTTTAGATTACAGTACACATGTCAATAATATGCCGTTAATTTTAATATTAGAACAAATGTATATGTCAAGTTCCATTTAGTTTCCAGGATCCTCAAAAATTTCCCCTTCCAGGATTAGGACCCTACTCCAGTCTTAGTAAGTAAGGAAGTGCACTAGCGCCATCACTGTGCTAATTCAGAAAGACTTTTTATATGTGTTACTGTAGCCTAGAGGCTAAAAGCCTACATTCAACGAAAGCACCGACATTTATGTTCAATCAAGATCCAAAATAAGTTTCCGCTTAATTAAGTATACATTTTAACATTAGGCTTAACTTCGGCTAACGTACTCAGTACTCGTAGAGCCGATGGATGAACGAAAGTTGCTCTCAGTCTCAGTGCAATGTATATTTGATAACCCTAGAGCAACATTTCTTTTTGATATGTAAATTTGAATTAATAAAATGGTTAAAAGGTCAAATGTAAGTGATATAAAATGTTGATTACCTAATTTGTTTACATTTTAGTTTATTATATGCTACAAAAAGCTACAAGTTATTAATATCATATATTAAAATGCATATTACCGTAGGAAACCAATGGAGCACAAAATTATTTCTTTCGCTATAAAGTAAAAGATAGACTGAACGACATAAGATACTAACATCAAACAATTCCCAGGACAACATGGCGTGCCCTTGAAGGCGTTATACTAATCTTTAGGTAAACACGGGGTTTCCGATGTTAGTCCAAGGACAATGAAAACATTTTTAATCATCATATCATTCGACATTTTCTGACATATGTAATATAAAACACTTATACAAACAGATCGGCACGAAAAAGCTACTCAATTTAATAAAATGTGCATAAGATAAATATGCATCAAGTATAAAGCTATCACAATATAAAAAAACATACTTAAACACAGTCTTTCATAAATAAGAAAGACATAAAAACAGTCAAATATTTTAAATCTGATTTAATGTAATGTTGTTGCATAAGTGACAAGGTAACTGATTTGTTCTAAGAGTTTCGGTATCTTTGATTGATTGTCAGTTTGTCTGTAAACTGAAGCAACCAAATTTGGTTGATGTTGATTTAAGCTATGTTTTCAATGTTTTAATTTAGAGGGCGTATGACGTTAAGATTAAGTAACTTTAAAAAACTAGTCCTAGAATACTTAGAATGTTCGTGAATAGTACTGATTGAGAGATTTATGACGTTAAGATTAAGTAACTTTAAAAAAGTAGTCCTAGAATACTTAGAATGTTCGTGAATAGTACTGATTGAGAGATTTTACGTAGCGTCTGAAAACAAGACTACAACATGAATACAAGAATCAATGAAGCACTGTGTCAGTTTTCCTTTGATAGAGTACCAGTCAATCACTGAAGTATTTGGGTCGATGTTAGATATCGGGTATATTCAGTTACTCAATCGATTACCCATGAAATTGTAAAAATACGTTTATTTGTAGGTTAGTATAGTACTGTTACGTCTCTGGTCATTTGCTAATTTCCCGTAAAAGTAGCTTCCGAAAAACTTAAGCGATACAAGTCCTTACTTAAGAAAAACTAGTTTATTCTTTCTCAATACAACTTTGCAATACACTTAATTTCCACAATCAATTTAACTTAAACACACGCTATAATTCACAACGAACGATTCACGCACTACTTACTACCGCGCTTGACTCAATTGTCCGTCTCTGTCTGTCTGCAATTCTATCTCGATTCATTGTCTGGCGCACTTATATACACGAATACTGCACATCTGGCAAACACTCGAGCATTCACGAACCTTCGAGAATATAATAACGTGTTACTAGCTCACGTGACTTCTGCTGTTGTAACACTGCCCATTCCTTAGTATTGTTCGTCCCGAACAACAGCCACTTACATTAAACAAATAAACATTTAACAATAACTTAATTAAATGTACTGAATTTACAAACACAAAATTAAAATTCAACAAAGTCTCTTAATTTTACGGGACGTATCTTCTTTCGTACTAGTCTCCATTTCGTTGGCTTCTGCTTCATGTGGGGTTCATCTCCTTCATCAGGAAACGTCCTATCATCGGTAACAGTCACATCAGTGGTAGTAACTTCATCAAGGGCTTCACTGTTTCCCTTCTCAAAACCGAGTAGAGTTTCTTCTTCGCCAGTGGCTTTTTCAGGTGACAAATCTTCAGCCGCATCATTTGTTCTGTTGTTCACTTCGTCCCAACTGAAATGTCCTGGACCGTGATAATGCCAAAGCCTGTTGGCATGCACTACCTTTGTTTTGCCTCGCCGACAACATTTTATCCGGAAAGTTATGTATGAGAGACGATCCACTATGTCATATGGGCCTTCCCATGGAGAAGACAACTTAGGAGAGTTTCCTTTTGTCTTCCTGGGATTATACAACTACACCTTGTCTCCTGGTACAAAGCTGACTTCACTAGATCTCTTATCATAACATAGCTTCATGGAATCAGCAGACGTTTTCAAGTTTCAATGCACTTCATGATGAATATCATCCATCCTTTCCAATAACACTTTCGCAAACTCTGACACATTTTCAGGAAACTCTTCATAAGGTGGGCGTCCTGTTAACAGATCCACTGGCAACCGAAGTTCCCGACCAAACATCAACTTTGCTGGAGTGTATCCAGTGCCATCAAGCTCTGCTGTCCTATAGGCCATCAACAGTGGAAGAAGTAAGACATCCCAGTCATCTTGGCGACTATTACAAAACTTTG
>NW_013671087.1:63669-64834 GCF_000517525.1 Limulus polyphemus
CTGACCAGGGACTATCTGATTTCTCGACCACCCCTTCCTTAATTAAGTCATTCATGACATTTTCCATCTCTTGTCACTTTGCCAGAGCTATTCTTCTTGGAGGGATCTTTATTGGACGCTGATTGCCTGTGTTTATTCTGTGTTCCACAAGGTCTGTGCAGCCAAGGTCATGATCTCCTACCGAAAACACGTCTGCATAATTCACCAAACGTTCCCAAACCTTAAGAGCCTGTTATGATGACAAATAGACTACACTCTTCTTATAGAGGTCAGTTAAATGTTCTGGGAGAGAATGTCTTTTCATTATGGTCGTATTTCTTCCTTAACATTGACTGGCTCTACATCCTAGCATACACCCAACAATGCCCCTTCCTTAAGTGTCTGCTCACATTTAGAGAAATTGGACACTGTTATGGGTATTACTTGATGACCTGCCACAAGTGACCATCCAATCTTCACATTCGCTGGCCTTGATGGATCTTCCACTGCTTCCACAAGCTTTGGGCTTCCTTGGGGATGTTCTTTTATTCTACCCCAAATTATCTTCTCCTACATAGGGGGTATTGTAGTTGACTTAAGTGCTGTGACATACAAATCAACGAATGCAGCAACACTTACTGGAATCTGGCCTTTGTTGTTTCCAAACGTCATTTAATCGAAGTTAACTATACACTTACTCGGTAGTAATAGTCCAATCCTAATATGCATTGGTCTTCAATGTCAGCCAAGTATACTTTCTGTCTATTCTTCATGCCCATGAGCTCAATAGTTACCCACACTGGTTCCCAGAACCTTGTATAATATCCTGTCACACCACAGAGCTTCTGTACAGCTTCTGGTACTCCTTTGTGATCCAGCACCTTGATACTCACAAGGGTTTGCTGAGATGAAGAATTAATGACAAATTTGCACCTTTGGCTATCCAGATTTCCTTTCACGTAGACACTATGTGTACTTGCCATTTTACACTTAGCTGTTGGGACTTTCACGATGGAGGTTGGTGGGCGTCCTTCAGCACCAACCACTTCTGGTTCCCGAAGCTAACTTATTGGTGGTATTCTTCTTACACTGGCTCCTCATATATTCTTGCTCTCCACAGTTTCTGGGTAGCAGCCTTTCCTGCTGTGGCATCTCCCCTGTGTTGAAGTTGCCAGCAATGACCTCT
>NW_013671088.1:0-9870 GCF_000517525.1 Limulus polyphemus
AGAAAATAATGTCTCGTTTTGGAACACTTTCATTAACCCCCCCCCCAAAAAAAAACGTACATCACGTATAATAGTTAAAGGAAATGCCTAAATATCACGTTAGTGTAGCCGATATCATGTGCAAAGTGTATAGTGATAGCACATGACGAGACACACATTCGCGCAGGCATGTAATGCTGTTTGATTACAAGGGAAACATCGCCTCTGTAGCCACAAATAATATCAAAGAAGTTTATGGAAATGTTTTGAATATTCGTAAGTCTCAACGATGGTTCACCAAATTTTGTTCAGGTGACTTTAGCCTTAAAAACTTTGATGGCAGGGGCCGACATGTTGAAATTGATATTGATGCTCTGAAGATGCTTATTGAGTCTAACCCAAGGCAACACACTCGTGAAATGGCCCTGAAATTGCATGCCTCTCATGAAACAATACATAAACATCTAAGGAATATGGGAAAACTCCATAAAGAAAGTGTTTGGGTGCCTCATGAACTCTCCGATGATCATCGTTTCTAACGTGTGAACGTTGCTTTCTCTCTTCTGGCATGAAATATGCGTGAACCATTTTTGGACAGAATTGTCATCAGTGGTGAAAAATGGATTCTCTATGTGAATATTAAATGCCAAAACAATGGCTTTGTCCTAGACAGAAACCACTTCTGATCACAAAACCTGGACTCCATCCGCAGAAAGTGATGCTTTGCATTTGGTGGGACATCAAAGGAGTAATTCATTTCGAACTCCTCAATCCACAGCAAACTGTCAATGCAGAGATCTATAGTCAGCAGCTGGAATGTTTAAATCAAGCCCTTCATCAGAAACGCCCTTCACTCATCCATCGGAAAGGTGTTCTTCTTCCCCACGACAATGCACATCCACATGTGGCACGTTTGATTTAACACAAGATTAACATGATAATCCTTTCAGCTTGTAATGAGTTTATGATTAACCATTTCATGTTTCTATTGAGTTTATGATTAACCATTTCATGTTTCTATTGAGTTTATGATTAACCATTTCATGTTTCTATTGAGTTTATGATTAACCATTTCTTTATCCTAGGCTTTTCTGAGGATAGTGAATTTGCTTGCTAATTAAAAAGAGCTATGTGTATGCTGATAGTACAATAAGTTGTGAGAGCATTACGCATACCAGTGTATCTCTGTTCACCTCTCTTTTTTTTTATTAATAAGACCTGTTATCAAGACACTCACATGATCATCCCACCTTGTTAAGTGTATATATGCTTCTCTGTTGATTTTAGGTTTGGCCACGTGATCATGGCAGAAACTGGGACATCTGTTGGTGAAATTGCTGGACACAGTAAAATGATCAATTCATGTGACTTTCGCCCATGCCGTCCATTTAGAATCATTACAGGAAGTGAAGACAATTCAGTGCAGATCTATGAGGGTCCACCTTTTAAATTTAAGCATACACTTACTGTAAGTATAGAATCACCATCTGAATGGATACTGTAATTATTGGGCATGAATTTAGCTTTAAGCAAAACATAGATAAAAGCTAAAGATTAGTGTTAAATAACATTTACTTTATGTAGTTGTTTACTCTTTCTTGGCTCTGATTATGATAAACCAACTTTTATTTCCTGCATTACTCACATTGTGTTAATTCAGCAGCTCTAAATTTCATGGTATCCTGGTGGCTCAGTGGTAAGCTTGAGGGCTTATAATATTAAAATTCATGGATTGATTCCTGTGGTTGACACAGTGCAGTTAGCCTATTTACATAGCAGTGAAATTTCATAACAAATTAGTTGCTATAAAATAGAAGAGATGCTTTGTTTTAATAAGTAATTAATAACACAGAGTCACCAATATAATCACAAACTGAAAGCTTAAGTAATGCTTAACACTAAATACAGCCTTATCTCACTTCTTTCTTACCTTATCTAAAAAACATACCTCATTTAATTTCACACAGCAAAAAACATGAAATGGTTAATCATAAACTCAATAGAAACATGAAATGGTTAATCATAAACTCAACAGAAACATGAAATGGTTAATCATAAACTCATTACAAACATGAAATGGTTAATCATAAACTCAATACAAACATGAAACTAAAAATTAAAATTTTATTAAACATTATTTAAAAGAACTATGACTTAAAGTATATGAAAAGATATACAGATTAAAATTTTAATGGCTAATCAAAAATATACCTTTCTTTTCCTTCTCCAACAACAATGATCCTTTGATTATCCGGTGACCATGCCAAGTCCTTGACCTCACCAACAAATGGTTGGAACTCATTTTTCAGGATATGTTCTTTCTGAGTGGTGTCCCAAATTCTAAGTTTGCCAGAAATATCTGTTCAAATATATACAAAGAAAATGGTACTAGTTAAAGGAGGAACATAACCATTAATTTATATGTATATTTATCATAAGTCAGAGGTGCATAACATATGGCCCGCAGGACAAATTTGATCCACCAGCTCATTTTGTATGGCCTGTAACAAGAAATTATAGTGCACAAAGTTGAAATTTGTTGTTGTTGTTTAATTTGATGGAAACGTTTTTGTTTGTTATTAACTTTAAGAGTTTCTGCACCACAACTTAATAAATATTTTGTCAAATAGTCTTCAGAGTTAGTAGTAAATGCAAAGGGCTCAAAAATTTTTCGGAGGAAGAAATATTATGGCCCACCAAGCCCAATCACATTCCAAATTGGCCCCAACAAAAAAATTAGTGCTCCCCTGTTATAAGTACTTATGACATTGAATTCATATGTATCTTTATTATAAGTATTGATGACAATAAATTCATATGTATCTTTATTATAAGCACTCACGACCATGAATTCATATGTATCGTTATTATAAGTATTCATGACAATAAATTCATGTTTCTTTATTATAAGTACTCATGACCATGAATTTGTGTTTCTTTATTATAAGTATTTATCACCATGAATTCATATGTATCTTTATTATAAGTATTGATGACAATAAATTAATATGTATCTTTATTATAAGCACTCACGACCATGAATTCATATATATCTTTATTATAAGTATTCATGACAATAAATTCATGTTTCTTTATTATAAGTACTCATGACCATGAATTCATATATATCTTTATTATAAGTATTCATGACAATAAATTCATGTTTCTTTATTATAAGTACTCATGACCATGAATTTGTGTTTCTTTATTATAAGTATTTATCACCATGAATTCATATGCATCTTGATTATAAGTACAGAGAGGAGGCGAAAAAAAAGGCATTTCCTTACAATTTTATCTTTTCTAAAGAGAATTGGTCTACAGCAGGGATTCTCAACTTTTCCTCCATCATTAACCCCCTTACTTCCATACAAAAAATTCATGGCCATCATAAAGGGACAGAAAAACAAGAAGGTCAGAAAAAAAAATATTATCGGGTTTTGCACAAAAATAGCACACACACACACACACACACACACATTTTACAAAATGAAATTTAATTGAATTATTATTCAATCATCAGGTACATCAATTATTTACCCCCTGCCATGTAATTTTTTACCCCCAAGGGGTAAATTTACCCCTGGTTGAGAATCACTGGTAATATACAGGTAATGTTTAAAAAGTGAAAGTTACCCAGTCTATGGAATAGGGTATGATAATGCCTACTAGTACTATTACTAATGACTAAATGAGTACTGGTACTGTGGTAACACTGCTAGTGATAACTCTAGAATGTAGGATTAGCACATCGATTTTGATAATTGCTCGTGATGAAGAAAGGTCTGTTTTTCGAAAGTGCTTGAGTTATAACTTATAAATTTTTTTAACATTTGTCATAATTAATATTTTCATGCAGACTATACATTAGAATTCTGAGTACTTAGTATTGTCATTTTTGCATATGAGAACATATTTATTCTATCTGAATTATATATTATTATTAATCAGGTTACCATATATTTACATTATAATTTTTAATGCTGTATTCTGGCTTTTGTCAGTATGGTCTAAACATCAGTTTGTTAGTATACATTGAAACTAAAAGGTTGATAATCAATTATTTTAATGAGCAATAACTTTGTCTGCAGTATCATAAATTCTGTTTCTAATGATTACTATATTTTTATGTTTTAAATTAGATTTACTGCTTATTTGGTAGTTTTTTTATAGAATGCTGAGTAGTACATTATGTTTTATAGCATGTTTAGCTTTTGTTATAAACTTCAGTCTCTATATAACCTTGTATATGTACTTATTTTTCCATAATTCATTTGATTGATGGTGTATCTTAATTATGCTGTCAGTGATAGTGCTGATATTGATGCAAACAATAGTTGTGTTCTACATTTTCTTTGATCTGATTATTCAAAAGTGAAGGATGTTACAAAAATGATACTTATAGGATAATAAGTGTTGTTGAAAATTATAATTTGTCAGTTTTTTTCTTTTATTAGGATGAACATCATAACTTGTTTGATCAAAGTTTAGATTATGCATGTCTCTGGAAACATTCTCTTGCCTACACCTCCAAATGTGTACTGTTGTGGCAGTTAGGAAATTGGAGACTATACTACAAACCTCCTTACCCTCTGTGGCCCAATGTAGAAAATATGAATATACTCTGTATTCACTAATTATATAACACATTAAAGTATTATTAGAGATGTATATATATATATATATATCACATAAACAACAAAACATGTGGGTATGGATATGGAGGGATTCCAATACACATATTTAATGTCTATATTCTGAGTTAATTGATATAATTCATAACATATAAGCATAGATTACAGAGATTAGTGTTGCACAATTAATCATCTAATCGAAATTAATGTTTACAAATTTTACTGTTTTTGATAACTCCAATTATCCAGGTAATTGAAATATAGCTATTATGATTAGAGCTAATGGAATTTGATAATTGATTTAATGTTGGGCTCAGATAAGTCATGTGACACAGTTAGCTTTTGAAACAGTCTCTGATCAATATTTACTACTTAAGGGAAACCCTTTGCTCCATTTAAACCAATTAAGTTCCATTGAAATGTCTGAACTTGATGTACACATTTGACTTAGATGTTGAAGTTATTTTAAATTAATAGGGTAACTTTTTTGAGTTATGTCAAAACAAATATACTTACAAAGAAGAACTAAAAGGTCATACATGTAGTTCCAGTCATGGGAAACCTAGCTATGTGCTTGTTTTTATATTTATTTCACCATCTTTTCATTGGTTTATTTCATTTGTTTAATGTTTTGTTATTGTTGAAGGAAATAGTATGTGCTGTTAGCCAGCATAAGAAATTTAGATCAGTCCTAAATCCACTTACTAAATTAACAATGCAAAATAAACTCTATAATAAAGGTATGATAATAATATATATATATATATTAAACATTCTCACTAATTCTGTTAATGAAAGTAACATTAAAGATTATATTAGACACATTTGTGGACATGAAAAAAGCTGATTAATATGGGAGGATAATTTGTTATTTGTTTACTTCGTATGTTTCTAACTGATGTTGAGATAATGTCTTTTTTTAAAGTTGTAGGTTCCCTTTAATTCATTAGAGCTACTTTTCATTCTTGCAGTTTTGTTAATATGGAAGGGTTATTGTTTAATACAGAAGGAATTTCAAGTTGCAGTACTCACATGATGGCTACCACTGCTTCTGATAGTGCAACCAAGGCAAAAAGACACTCTCCTTCAAGTTTTAATAAAGAGAAGTTACCAGGAAAGATGACTTCAGATGAGTTAAAGACAAAGTTATACCAGAGATTCCAGCAGCAAGGAGTGCTAGATGAACTCCGTGCTCATCTACGAGAGAGACTTGTTAAGGAACTCTATAGTATGTGTAGAAAACCACATACACTGCCAATGTCTAAGCATGAAGAGTCTACAAACTCTGCTATTAACAATGAAATCACATTACCATTACAAGTAGGAGCTGTCTTTAGTGTTAAGTTTATTAATAATCGATTAGCTGATAGAAAATAATGTCATGTCTTTGGTTATTGTGGATAACCTTGTGTTTCAAGAGTTAAAATAATGAACTGAGAATGTTTTATAAAAGCATTGTTATATTATGTACCAAGTAACAGTTTTGTTCTACATGAATCAGTCTGTTTCATAAAGTACAATTTGTCTTCCTCAGTTACAGTTGTAATATCAATAAACCTTTTATCAAAGCATTTGTGCAAAATTAGTTTATTGTTCTTTCTTTTGATGTGTATACTTGGATCATTATTTGACATATTCCTTTCTTAGTTTGTATAAATTTCTTCATAGTTGTGTACTTTACCTTTTTTATGTCACGTTTCATGAGATTTGAGGTTTTTGGCTTCTTTTTATATTATGCTTTTCAATAACTAAAGTTTAGCTGTTGATTATTGAACAAATATAAATGAACTTTAGCAACTCTACTAGTGCAGTTTCATGAATGATGATTTATAAAGTTTAGTTCAGATAGATAAAACAAGTTTTCCTAATTTTTAGGTTTATCATCTAATTCTGTGTAATATTTTCACATCAGTCTTTTAAGATAAGAATGTTTAGGTTTTGTCTAAGCAAAATTAAACTTAAAATCACAAAGACATTTGTCAGGTTGTTCTGTTTGAAGATATACAGATGTTTTGTAATCTGTTCATTCAACATTTTCATATGTCTATTTAAAAGTAACCAATGACAATAAAGAACAGTATTTTTATGAGTTTTTATAACCTTTATCCAGTAATTTCATTTTTTTTGTTTTATCTACAGTTAACCAGAAAGAAAAAGCAATTTAATGTGAACCTTTGTTTAATTAGAAGCAATTGTCACTTTGAGTTTTAAAAAATAATCATCAAAGTCTAATAAAACTAAATTTTTTATGTAAACCTAAATATGTTGTAGGTAAGTGTGAGTTAATGTAATTTAAATTTTATATTCTGTGACTTTTGAAACAATACAAGTGAGCCACTTAATATTGTTTTTTCTGCAGGTTGCAAACTGGATGGTACAGCATCATCTACATCAGATGAATTATGTGTACACTTTATCCACATTTATGACAGAAGGAGCAATGTCAGTATCTGGTTTACAGAGTCTAACTGTTCATGACATACTCATTCTGTTAGGCATATTTCCTGATTCTTCTGTCCACAAGAAACTGACTAGTAACATTAAAAGTAGTAGCTTATTTTACAATATCATTCAGGAGGTCTTAAATGATATAACTTCCAAACAAACTAAACAGACGAGCCAAACCCAGACTGAAAGAATTCTGCTTACTCCTGATTCACTTCAGGATCCTCATGAATTACCAGTTGAAAACAGGCTACAATCAATTGATGATATGCTGTATGAGAGAAAAAGAAAAACATTTGAGAGGAAATCTTTGGAAGAGGAACTAAAATCAGTTGAAAAACGGGTGTCAAACCAATCAAGATCAGAGATGAAAAGTATGTTTGAGGATTTTCAGCAGGAGTTCAATAATAAGATGAAAACAAGAAATTCAAATTTTGTCAATGATCTCAGCATCATAGAAAAAGAACTTGAGTCAAGCTATCAGAGAAAGTTTGATGAAATGATTGATAAAGAAAACCAAATAAGGGAAGAAGCAAAAAGACAGCAAAACATAGTTCAAGAGGAGACACACCATTTACGAGAACTTCTATCAAAAGAACTAAATGCTCTTCGGAGACGAGAAACCAAAATGATAGAAGAGCTAGAAAATAAACGAAAGCAGTTAGTAATGGAAGAAGAGGAACTGAAGCAGAAGAAAGAGGACCATTTGGTGAGCTGTTATGAGTAACTGTAGATATGTTCTTTCCTTTGTAACCATTTATGTGTGTATTTCTTAAAATCCACTTGAGTTAATGTTTTTATTGTATTAATACATATTATTTTGGCTGCTTGAGTTAACTTTGTTTGGTCTATTAATTTATATTGTTATTAAAGGCTACTAGTATATTGTTAACACTATTTGATTGAAGTATCCTGTTTTAATGGTATTGCTAATGCTATACGTTTGTTTGCTGATTTAAATTTTCTATATTGTTTATTGTATAAATTGTTTATAATACTTAAGTTACATTTGTTTATTAATTTTTATTGTTAAGGCAACTTGGGTTAAGATTATTTGTGGTATTAACCTGTATAATTTATGCTACTAAAGTTTGTATACTGTATTAAATTGTTATTAATGCAACTTGAGCTAATTATGCTGTATAAGTCTGTTTAATTAATATTACTTGTGTTAAATTTGTTGTTGTACATGTATTAACTCACGTTTTTAAGGTAAATTGAGTCAAGTTTCCCGTATTAATTTATTTTATTGATGCTACTTGCATTAAAGTTGTTTGTTGTATTAATCTGTATTGCTAAGACTAATTAAATTACATTTGGTATAATAATTTGTATTATTACTTCTACTTGAATTTTATTAATATGTATTGCTCAGTGCTCCAGATAATTTTTGCCATGATCAGGCCATGATCATAATCTAGTGGAAAATATAGCATTGTGCCAAGTAATGTATGATATTGTTTTACTCAGCCTTGATGGTTTACAATTTTGGCAATTTGTTAGTCTCAAGCTCATAATTTACAAACTCTAAAGCCATCACAAAAATATATGTCTGTTTGAAAAATAATATAGAACATTTTGAAATTTCTCACAGTTATATATATTATAAATATTACAAGTCATTAAGTTTTGATCAATTATAACCAAACATAAATCTTTTTATCACATGGAATTTAGCTTCGTGAAGAAAAGCTTTTCAAAAAAGAAGTTCATTTGGATAAATTTATTGAGACTAAATTAAAGGAATTTCAAGAAAAGGAAAGGTTCAAAATGAAACAGAAGTTTGAAGAGCTAAACCAACTAGAGAAAAAGTTGAGTGTAAGAAACCAAAAGTAAGTATTCATGTACAGTGTATGTTAACTACTGTACTCCCTGATAATTTATTGTTTTCAATGCACACAAAATTCTCTATCTGGAATGATAAATAAATGCCTAAATTACATTCTACACAAAACTACAGTTTTTTCATTAAGTTTTCTGGTTTAGAAATTTTGGACCTTGAGCAACATTAAATTGTTTGTGTTTGACACCTGTAAAACTAATATATTTAATTTATATGAAGATTAATAGTGAACAATTTTTTCTCTCAAAAGTTTATTCTATAATGATCTCCATAATATATATAAACACACACATATATCATTTTTAGAGTTTCCATGTTTTAATTTTATTGTGTTGTTGGAAATAACATGTGCAGAAACTAGATATATATGCTAGTAAGTCAGTAGAACAAACAATTGCTTTATTACCATACTTACAGTTTATATGGAGGACTGCATTGTGTTGTATGATTATCATACTTTATTACTAGCTACAGTTTACCTGAACAACTTGTGCTGTATTGTATGATTGTGTTACCATGCTTTGTTACTAGCTACAGTTTACCTGAACAACTTGTGCTGTATTGTATGATTGTGTTACCATGCTTTGTTACTAGCTACAGTTTACCTGAACAACTTGTGCTGTATTGTATGATTGTGTTACCATGCTTTGTTACTAGCTACAGTTTACCTGAACAACTTGTGCTGTATTGTATGATTGTATTATCTTACTTTATTACTAGCTACAGTTTACCTGAACAACTTGTGCTGTATAGTATGATTGTATTATCTTACTTTATTACTAGCTACAGTTTACCTGAACAACTTGTGCTGTATTGTATGATTGTGTTACCATGCTTTGTTACTAGCTACAGTTTACCTGAACAACTTGTGCTGTATTGTATTATCTTACTTTATTACTAGCTACAGTTTACCTGAACAACTTGTGCTGTATTGTATTATCTTACTTTATTACTAGCTACAGTTTACCT
>NW_013671088.1:10414-27947 GCF_000517525.1 Limulus polyphemus
GATTGTATTATCTTACTTTATTACTAGCTACAGTTTACCTGAACAACTTGTATGATTGTATTATCTTACTTTATTACTAGCTACAGTTTACCTGAACAACTTGTGCTGTATAGTATGATTGTATTATCTTACTTTATTACTAGCTACAGTTTACCTGAACAACTTGTGCTGTATTGTATGATTGTGTTACCATGCTTTGTTACTAATTTACTTGGAAAACTTGATTGTTTTATCATTCCTGAAGTTTAGAAGAAGAAAAGCTGCATCTTGAAGAAATGAAAAATGAACAAGAAACAAAAGACAGAAAGTTAAGAGAATTACAGTTAATCATCAAAAGTTTGGATAGTGAAAAGACTGCACTTGTTAAACAGGTAACTTTAACTTTTTTTTATATATATATAGAAATGCAGTTTCATGTCAGGTTTCCATTATCAGTACTTTTTCACCCTTTGCCAATTTCTAATGTTGGGCTAATATGGCAAAAATAATTGCAACAGGATGAGATTTTGGTGAAAATATATCCTACAACTTTCTCCATATTGACTGTACCTATTTACAGTTATCGGTAAATATCTGACAAAAGTTTAGTAAGTAACTTTATTGTGATTCTCACCTTTCAAGGTGCTGGTGGATAGTTTATTGAGTACCTAGCCAAATCTATGTATAAAGAATTTGAGGATTTGCTCAAAGCCAATGGCTGTGCTGCTCATATTCTCTGATCATTAGTGCCATTTAGCACACATCATGAAAGCATTGAATAAAAACCAAAATAAAGCCCACCGGATGTAAATGTTGAAGTTTCTGGAATAGTAGCAACATTTTGCACTCACTTGAATTTGGAATTGATAGAATACTAGTAAGCCAAAAGACAGTTTCCAGATTCTTTGTCAGTAGTTTTTATAAGTCCAAAGATTCAAAAACTAAGATTTAGATGGATATATATTGTGGCTTTAAA
This sequence comes from Limulus polyphemus, assembly GCF_000517525.1. Classification (NCBI taxonomy): domain Eukaryota; kingdom Metazoa; phylum Arthropoda; class Merostomata; order Xiphosura; family Limulidae; genus Limulus; species Limulus polyphemus. The sequence goes on from NW_013671088.1 coordinate 11,370, forward strand.
TAGACAAAATTGGCTAAAATAAATACTATGTAGTGAAAAAAAAAGAAGAAAGAATGAGCCACGCTAGATTGTCTAAAAAGTACTTATCTATGAAAAATGAGGTTGAATAACTCTCATTGTAAGGAAAGATTTTTAATTTTAACCTTTTTTACATATGTATTAGGGCAAATTTTGATTAATGTTTGTTTATTATGAAAAGATGAAAATACTTAAGTAAACCTGACAAATTATTATGTATATGTCAAAAGAATGGGCCATATTTATGTGAAACAAGAAAAAGTTGAAAGTAAAGTATAATTGGTTGTACTTAAATTTCTATTTGATGTTATATGCTATTAATATAAAGTTTAAAAGTGGTATCATAATCATCTGTATAGTTTTATATAATAACTTTGTTTTACCTAGCAAGCCTGTTACAAATAGTAAATTTACTATGGAAATTAGTCATTAAAAAAAAATTATCTGTCAGCTTTTTGCTTGTACAAAACTGTTGAAACACTTTATGCTGAATATAAATTTAGAGCCTCCCAGTGGCACAGGGGTAAGTCTGCAGACTTATAATGCCAGAAACTGGGTTTCAATATTTGTGGTGGGCACAGCAAAGATAACCCATTGTGTAGCTTTGTGCTTAACTACAAACAAGCAAGAAATTTAGAAGTATTTACTGTAATTAAAAATTATTTGTACATTAGATGTAAAGATAACTTGATGTTCTTCTAACATAAATATAAATCGTTAAGGCTTACAAGCATAGTTCATGAAGAATCAGATAAATATATGGTATGTCATGCTTTTTGTTTCCATTATATTGAAGCACAACTAGAGGTATGTATAAACATTTTAGCAGTTTCAAAAGCATTGTTTATGAATTGCAACTGCTTGGAAATTTCTGCAGTGGAAACAATTTGGTTTCCATATCAGACCATCGTTATGAAGATCAAAATGTTTTCCTAATTAAAACTATCATGGAGATACAGTTCAAGCATAATGCTCTTGAAATATTTTACACTACCTAAATTGTAAAATTCAGTTTTGATTAGTAATTTTGCACATGAAGTGCCAACAAAAATATTTTGATCAAATGGTTAATAATTTAAACATTCCTTAACATTAAGCTAAACAGGAGTTAAATGCCTTACTTAGTGATAATACTAGAACTTTATAAAGTACAGTTTAGGAACATTTGCATCTCAATTGTGAAAAGCATACACATATTTTCTCAATATACAAAACAGTACACATATTAAGTAAGATTTGTAACAACAATGTCTTAAACATCATAAAATGTACAGGATACAAAATAAGCTTATTTTTGCAATACATAGGCCATGATATGATAGTATAATGTGAAAGATTATAACATTCAAGTAATTTATCTTCCTTCTCTTACATCAAAAACATTTCTACTTTATACAAATGATTAGATACATTTTACTAGATAAGTTTCACAGGCAGGTGTTGTGAGAGTTTGAAGTCATCTTCATGGTTTGCATAATTGTTTATACCTTCCAGTTAATCTGTATCTTAAAGGCATTACCTAACAATAAAAAAAAATATTTTTTCCAAATTTTTCATCAAGATTCTAAACATCATTTTCTACTACTAGCCTTATACACTTTATAAACCATAGATTTATGTGCAACAGTGTTGTATTGGTGAAATTTACTAAGTAAAAACAATCTTTACTTATTTGAAAAGTTATCATGTCTAAATATTAGATTTGATTTTTTTGGGGGGGTTCTGTAGTTGCCACTTAAGAAGCAAAATTGTAGAATTTTATAAGTAATTTTACTCTTAAGATGAAGCCATTATAGGAATCGATCTTTCGTATAATGTTATTTAGAAATTGGCTTTTTAACTAAGTTCTGGGAAAGTACTTAAAAGCTATACCAGTAGACTGAAGTGTCATTATGCATCTAATGTCAAAAAACATTTCCTAAGAATTTTATGTTGAACATTTTATTGTATTGTTTAAGATCATGAATAAATGTAATAAATTATTAAATGTTCACTTAAGAAGGACAATCTTTTAACTTTTTTAAAGTAGCTTCTATGTTTTGTATTAACAAATCTTAATATTAATATAATTAAACTTAGTTAGCTTGACATATAACTTCACGAATATGTAACTTTGTTTTTCTTCCTAGAATGAAGCTTTACTAAACAGATTGGAAATTTTGTCTGACCACAGTGTCCTCAAAACTGACCTGCGGTCAACCACCAAGGAACTGGCTTCTACTAGAACTTACCTTGAAGATCTACAAAAGGAATTAGAAAGTGAAAAAGCACAAGCTGCTGAAACTATTCGTGAATTAAAATACAAACTTAACAAACCGTCAACAGAGGTGAGGTTTTCTTGGGAAAACAAAAGAATTTTTTGTTGAAAGTGAAATCTGTTGCAACTGAATATATAAAGTTAACTCTTTCACATTTCAACAGAGTGAAGGTATAACTACACTAAAATAAACAAACATGTTCTTATCACCTTAGTAACGTGTTTTTCTATGGATTTTAGTCAATCAGTATTTAATGTTTATGTTGTAGTAACATGGCTTAACCAAAACATGCAGGTACAGGAATTGTACAAGCAAATTCTGGTCATAACCTGAGTTATAGCATCAAGCTGTACTGATTCATCACTTATCAATGATTTTGACCATAATTTAAATATCATCTTCTTGTTGTACATCTCTGTTTTATTAAAAATTAACATTAGGAAATACAAGTAAGCTATAAGCAGGTATAAGTTCATAATAAATTCTTTGAATTTGTAACTTATATATTTTTATCTTAAAAAGGATATAATTTTCTATATCCTGTGTTATCACAACACGCTTATTAAACACCAAGTTATTGAGTAATTGTGGAAGTTGGTTGATGCCAAAAGGTAATTAAGGATTACAAAGAAACAGATTGAGTTAATAAAATTTATTTTCTAAAGTTTTGAACTATTTGTGGGTTATATATTACTTTTCATACCCATTGCTTTTCTAATTACCAAAGAATAAGCTTTGTAGCATTTATGAGGCATGTGAAACTGTGTTTACAAGCATTGATATGGTATTAGAAAAAACTGTATCATTTTGTATTTATATATTTATTTGTATATGATTTGTTTTAGAAAGTATTATCTTCAGTAAGTGAAAAAACATGAAGTTAATTTTCTTTTAATTGTTCTCTCACTGATAAAATATTTTCAATAAAATTATCATATGATTGACAAGTTATATTCTCCATACTTACATATATGATGAAGGAATAAGATTTTAGCATTTTGTGTCAAAAATTGTCAATGTCATATGTTTAAAGTAATGGATAAATATTTATTCTGTAAAAGGTGAGTAAGCTACAAAAAGAACTGGAACGTATTAAAGACAGTCATAAACTAGATGAAGGAATGTGGCAGGAGAGAAGGCATCGTTTGGAGAGGGAATTAGAGGACACCCAACGACTGGCACAAAGCATCACTGTCCGGTTGGTTTCATTTCACTTCTGGATCATAAATATTTATTATTTCAACTATTTGTGAGCTAAAATGGAAATAGAGTATTCAGTTAAAAAGAGATACACTGTAAACCCTTTAAAAGTAAGTGAGTGTTCATCTGTGAAACTTTTATTGCCCAGATGAATAATAATGTTAAATGAATAGGAATTGAAAAACACTGTGGGATGTGTCTCTAATACAACCAAATCGTTTTTATATTTTTAAACAGGATGTTGTTGTGTAATAAGAGAAAATAATTTTGAAAAATCTCTGTAAAACATAAAGAATAACTCCAAAATATACGATACTCATCTCAAATAGATACATGAAAAAAAAAATCAGTGAAATAATCCTAGAAAACAGAAAAATATAATTAAAAACTAAACTTCTTTAATAGCTTTTTTTGCTTTCATTTTTTCTAGCCCTGGTAATTTATAGTTTGAATTTAAGAATTGCTTTTCTTTGAAAAATTGGATTAGTTTTCTTCATTGTTGCAATATAAACACAAAATTATAACTAAACTGTTCTTCTGGTATATTTACTAATGTTTTAGATATTTTGTGTTCAGGTAGTTTTTATGAATTAATAAAATTCCAAGTGTTGCTAAATTGAATAATTGTTACTTTGTACATATATCATTTATGATCTGTTAGTGTATGAAGTTATTATTTTTGGCACAAAAAAATGACATAAGTAATTAATCTTTCCATATTATAGATGTCTGTATCTTATTTTTATATAATTAATTTTAAATTCTTATTGTGCTTCAGGAATGAACAACTGTTGAAGCAGATTCAAGATATGAACCTGGTAATCAGAGATTTGAGGGAACAAGTACGAGAAGCTCAAGTTCATGCTGATGCCAAATCTTTTATTACAGCACAATGTACTGAAACTCAGACACAACTACCCACATCTTCAAGACTTGCAACAGACATTGAAATGCCTATACACAATAAAACATCTTCGGTAGGACGTGCAAGCACCACCTTTCACCCACTTGGTTCATTTTTCGATACCTCATTATCAAACACCCATCTTCCACCTGAGCTTCAGTTAGTTCCACCAACATATCCCTTTATGAACCAAAGTTATATAAAGAATGAATCTGCTAAGTTTTTATCTGAGGCCAAGCACAGGATTAAAAGGCTACAGCAAGAATCAGAAGTATTAGATAGCAGGTATAATCACTATTTGCAAAACCGCTCTTTAGATTCATACTCATATTTATTAAAAAATGCTTCATCTTCATACAGAATTCCACCAGACAAAGCATTCTTAACAAATGTGACCAGTGAAGAAGTCATTCTAGAGAAAAAAGGAGAGCATGATATGCAACATGTAACATTACCTGACAAGGTAAGCAGCAGTATTCTTAACAAGACTAAAAATTTCTTTAACCCAATTTCAAAATATATTCCTAAGGATGATGATGCCAGTCCTACAGTAAGTACACCAGTAAAAGCTTCCAAAGGCAAACGTTTAAGCAATAATAGTTTAGATTTATTAAACATGCAACAAAAGTTTGATACAGTTATGGGTGAAACTTCTGAATGCAAACAACCAATTGGGCCGCAAGATTGTTTTAAAGATCTCAAATCACTTTTAGAACATGATTCTTCTGTTTCTAAAGATAAAAACCCTGATTCTTCCAGTCAGGACACAGATGAAGAGAAAAGGTTAGGCCAGGCAACTTCCAAAGACTTAGAAAATGAAGTGAGACATGGTTTTGTAGAATCAGTAATTAAGCAAAATACAGAATGGAAAACCCAGCTACCATTAACATCTAATAGTTCAGAAATTAATGAACCACCTGAATTTAAAAAAATACCAGTTAACTTGAATGCAGCATGGGAGAATCAAATGTCTAACTCATGTAAAGATTCAGAACTTACTAAAACACCAGTTAACTTGGATAGTGCATGGAAATCCAAAAGATCTACCTCTTCTAAACTTCTACCCATTGAAGAACCAGTTAATCTTGGTACAGAATGGAAAACACAAAGGTCCGTTCCTTCTAAAATACTACAAAGTGAACAGCATTTGGAAAGTACTGAAGCTCCTATTAATCTTGATAAAGAATGGAAAACACAAACATCCACCACTTCTAAAGTTCTACAAAGTGAAGAGCTTTTGGAAAGTACTAAAGCTCCTATTAACCTTGATAAAGAATGGAAAACACAAACATCCACCACTTCTAAAGTTTTGCAAAGCGAAAAGCTTTTGGAAAGTACTGAAGCTCCTATTAATCTTGATAAAGAATGGAAAACACAAACATCCACCACTTCTAAAGTTTTACAAAGTGAAAAGCTTTTGGAAAGTACTGAAGCTCCTATTAATCTTGATAAAGAATGGAAAACACAAACATCCACCCTTTCAAATGTTCTACCGAGTAAAGAACCATCTAATAATAGCAAATCTATAGTTAATCTTGATGCTGTTTGGAAAGCTCAAGTCCCTATTTTGAAAAGTTCTGAAAGTGAAATAGGAAGTTATCTTACAAAACCAGTAAATAATTTGGACACTTCATTAGAAAATAAAAAATCTACTACAACTAAAATTACAAAAACCCTTCCAAAGTCCCAATCAGTGTTATTAGAGGGAGATGACAAGAACATTGTGACACTTACAGATAAGAATGAAGTTCCCCATGAAGAAATAGACTTAGTTAAGGAAACAGGAACTAATAAAGCCGAACCTGACACAGTTCTTTTAAATAAGCATCGAAATTTACCTGATCCAGTATTGAATTCTAATAAATCTTTAGAAAGTAGCTTGAACACACCTTTCAGCCCCATTCACACTTCACATGTTTCTGAACCAGTTTCAATTGTTACTAAAAAAAAATACTTCTCCGAAGATGGATTCATACAGCACCCCACAGCAACCCATTTTTAAATCTGCCTCTTCAGCAAGAATAGAAAACTTGGGAGAATCTTTACATAGAGACCTTGATGATTCCAAACAATCATTCCAAGAAAAGACAGGGTTTACTGAAGTGAGAGAAAAATCTAACAGCACATCTGTTCCAGGACATGTAGATTGTGTACAAGAGAAATATATGTTTTTGTCGGACAACGTGGAAAGAACAGAAACAAGACAAAATTCAAATACAGTAGCTTATGAAAACCAGAATGAAGTGAACAAAGAAGAGGGAATAGGGGAAGATGAAATCAGTGAAATAAGTGACATAAACTTGTCTGTAGAGAGCGTGGAAAAAGCTTTAATGGATGTACAATCCGAATCATCTTGGTAGCTTATTTTACAGAAAATTTATTCAACATCATGAGATTCTTATACATGTTTGATTCATTGCTCTCGTGATTTTTATAATTCATGTTCACAAAAATATTCTGTTTGAATAAACAACAAAAGAGGATGTTATTTATAATACATTCTTTTTATTATAGAGAAATATTTGTGCGTATTCATTGTTTATCATTTTCATGTATTAAGGCATGTTTTGATACTCTTCAAAGTACTATTACTACAGTACTCGTTGCTTACCAAAATAAAATTTGAAACATTATCAAGTATAAACAAATGAAACAGTCAATCTTAGATTTTTATTGTATAACTTTAGTTTTGAAATTATAATTTTGTATGTTAAATCTTGTACATTTGTATTTAAACTGGTTACTATGCTTAAGTTACAAAAAAGCCTGTTTTTTCTTGAAGAATAATTAAGTTATTCCAAAATATTTTTAGTTTCTTAATTTTTATATATAAACTGCAATGTATCTTGATACAAGCTTGTGGTATTTTCAAAAGGACATCATTACACTTACTCAAAAACAAACTTAGGTTTTATTATTAGTATAAAATTTCCATCAAGGTGTGTGTTATAGAATCTATAGTAATAATTTGTTTTAATTACATTTTGTACTACTTAATGGTGTAAAGATGCAGTACAGTATACAAATTATTTGTGAAAATATGACCTCCGAGCTCTGTATGTATACATGGGTGTATGCAAAGTTAAATTATCAAGCTGCCATTAGGATTTTGCTTTACAGCTTTGTTTGTTTGTTATGAATTTCGTGCAAACCTACATAAGGACTATCTGTGCTAGCCGTCCCTAATTTAGCAGTGTAAGACTAGAGGGAAGGCAGCTAGTCATCACCACCCACCATCAACTCTTGGGCTACTCTTTTACCAATGAATAGTGGGATTGACCTTCACATTATAACACCTCCATGGCTGAAAGGGTGAGCACGTTTGGTGTGATGGGGATTCAAACCCCAGGCCTCTTTACAGCTTTAATAATGTCAAGTTGAAAATACGTATTCCAGAATTTCTTAAGCATACACCTTAATGTACCACAATGTTGATGAAGATTAAACTTATATGTAAATGTACATAGTATATATATTCTTGCATTCATGTAAGGATGACATTAAATAAGTTACTTGTCTTGACTCTTCTAAAGAAAACCAGAAATATTTTTACAATTTTAAAAATTATAAATATTAATATTCAACAACTAATCCTTACAATAATCAGTTTCCATTGAAACCTACCTGTAGTCTCTTAATCATCATTAATTAAACAAAATTATAACCTTAAAATTTACATAAGTTACTGAGAATTAAACATTCAAAATAGTAGGTTAATTTTTTTCATATAAATGTTTTATTTGTTTTGAAACTATGTGTAATTTAGTTTTCTTAGTTTATTGGATGACTTGGTTTCAGAAACAAACCAGTGTCACAGCATCATCACATTTTTCCTTGCTAACATATGAAACATCTTAATTGATATGCACAACCTGGTTTTAAGAAAAAACAATGTTACAGCATCCCCATATCTTTCCTTTCTAACATATGGAATATTGTAGTTAATATGGATGACTTGGTTTCAGTAACAAACTACCGTTACAGCAGCATCATATCTTTCTCTTCTGACATATGGAACATTGTAGTTGATATGCACAACTTAGTTTCAAAAGTAAAACAGTGACACAGCTTCACACCATATCATTCTTTATTAACATATGGAACATCTTAGTTGATATGGATGACTTGGTTTCAGAAATAAACCAGCAATACAATATCACTATGTCTTTCCTTACTAAGATAGAGAATAACTTAGTTGATATGGATGACTTGGTTTCACATATAAATCAATGTTCCAGCATGATGCTATAATTTATAATTCTGGTTTTAATTTGTGCTTAGTAACAGATTGGTCCATTAGATGCCTATCAATTTTGTCTATACCTATAAAGGAGAGTTGTTGGTGTGTATTTGATGTCAAAAATTGTTGTGAGGAACTGGTAAAAACCAATTCCAATGAAATTTGGCAAAGGAACTCAGGTGGACTCCCACAGAGAGAGAAAAATTTTAAATAGATTATAAATTAGATGAATGGTTTGAGTTTGACAGCCATTTCAATATTACTTCTTTAATACTGTAAATGAGGGCTAAGCTGAGTGAATAGGTCAGTAACAAAATAGGTGAGATTGAAAGCAAACAACAGTGACATTTAATATACACGCATTTCACGGGAACATGCAATGGATGAACAGTTCTCATGCCCATTTATAACATTAATTTCTAAACTCAGTATTGCTAGGTATCTTGGTTATGTGATAAAAGGTAGTCAGACTCATTCTTTAAAGAATAATAGTTAGAATTAAATATAGTTGTGTTAATGGAAAAGATAGATGGAATTTACTTAGCTACCTGTATGGTACGTGTAAGTTAACACATGGATTTCCAGTCCAAATTTCATTCTAAGGATAAATATGAGAAATCTCAAAACACTAGAGTATTACTTGTCCCGAATGTGTGTTACAAAAATTGTTATCATAAGTTATTAAGGTGTTATTTAAGATCTGGGCATAAGCTTAATAATTTAACAATGTGACATATTAAGAGACTTACCAAGCTATTATGATTGAAGTTTACCTCTTTTAAAAATCAAATTTTTAACCTTGAATTTACACTCACAAGCTACTAAGAATCTCGTGGAACATCCCTTAACTTTCAGTGGTTCCTTAGTTGGATAAGTCAGTTCAAGATGATATTTAATACATGCAAATTATTCTTAAACTTATGGACTTAATATTTTAAAAAACATTCATAAAATGTAAAACCCACTCTTTACTGAACAGCAAATAAGAAGTAAATGTACATTTCAAAATAATGAATATAATGTAAATTAATATGCAACTTTCTACAATCAATAAACAATGGGAAAAATAACTTGAATCATCAGATTTAGCTGTAGGCTACAACTAGGATACTAAAAATCTAATAAAATGTAAATTTTATAAATAAACAATGGGAAAAATAACTTGAATCATCAGATTTAGCTGTAGGCTACAACTAGGATACTAAAAATCTAATAAAATGTAAATTTTATAAATAAACAATGAAAAAATTAAAATAATTCCATGTAACAATATATGGCACAATCTGATAATTTTTTGATGTAAAGCATATACTGCTAATATAGCAAAACATGATGTTTTTAAGAAAATAACCATGTTAAACAAAATTACTTGAATCTGTGTACACACTTGACAAACTGCAAGTTTACATTCTTACAGTTTTTCAAACTCCAAACAAATCATTTAAGCAAATATTTCACCAATGTTTTAGAGAACTTTGCAGTCCATCATCGTAACAGGTTAACAACCCCAATGATTTATTCAAACATTCCACAAAAAATTGTGAAAACATGGTAATTTGCATAAAAATACCATATTTATTTTGTTTGCAATGTTATTTTTTTTTACAAATATTATACTTAAAGCAACAAATTGGATTTATCTCTGACTCTTACATTGATTATTACATTTAGCTCCCCTTTTTTATACTGTGGTTTAGCTGTTAAAAATATGCAATAAGTATTAGGTCTTGCAAACTTAATACCACAATGAAAATTAATTTTACTTTATTGTATGGAACAGTCATTAAAATGAATCAGTTTGTTGTTATTAACCATGAATACTGTGAACTGCACAACCACCAAAATGTTCGTAAAATAAAGTTTCAGTTACCTAAATGGAGATGTCTATTTTGATGAAATCTTCAGTCCAAACACTTATTACTGCAAGGTCGATTTTCTAACCATGCTTCAAACAGTAGATTTCAACACTAATTATTTAGCTAAATTAGGCTTAACATAGATATGACATATTTCTGTAAGTAATTTATACACATGCTCCAGTATATTAAGTTTAAGTTGCATTGGCTTAAACTGCACTTCATTATGCAAAGTAGTGCACTGTGGCTCATCTCTGCAGAAATCAGAGGAATGTTAATATGGTCTTAAATTTTCCACAATAAAAACAACCACCCAAAAAACAGCTATAGTGTGTTATGGATTTTGTAAAAAACCAGCTACAATGCATTATGGCTATTTTGTATCCACCCATAATGCACTGATGGTTTGTAAGTCAACCACAAACCAAACTATGTGTCTAAACTTGTTACCTTTTCTCTTCACTCTTTAGTACAAGAATAGTAACATGAAATAAAAAAAGTGTTACTTGCTGCAGAATCCTTTAAAAGAGAAATCTTTCTGATAATTACGTACTGACGTTAGTTACAAAACATAATTTGAAGAGAAGTATCATACTCACTAAACAGTGATACCAAGAATTAATGTTTAAAGTGAAAAATTGTGTTTGTTGAATTTGTTGCAAATCTACTCAAGTGTCATCTGTGCTAACCATCTGTAATTTTGAAGTTATAGACTATAGTCAATAGAAAAAGTCAATACCACCCACCTCCAACTCTTTACCAATGATAGTGGGATTGACTGTTACATTATAGCACCCCTATGACTAAAGGGGGTGAGCATGTTAAAGGACCAGTTTCAATCGTACAACCTACCATAACTACCAGCCATGCTAGCCTGAAGTGAAAAAATTAAAAACTTCAAAAGAAATAGAGGCTTTAACCTCTCAGCATTACAGGTGTTTAAATAAATATGAAGTGATAGGTGCAGAAACTCTTGGAGCAGCTAGACAGACATTTTCTAAAATCTGCAGCATATGATGTTACTACTTTTGCAATGCTTGGCTTGATTTGGATTGTCTAATTTATTCCAGTGGTAATAACAAGATTGAGATGCTAGTACAGAATTGTGGCAAGATAAAGTATAGCAAAAGGCACATATCAATACAATGCAAACAAGAGGAGAATGGCTCGCACAAAAGAAGTTGGTAAGAAATGAACATTAGACAAATATAGTTAAAACTGCATAGGCAACAAAAATATCAAAATTAAATAATAGGTTGAACAATCACCAAGTTTTTTTATATTTTTATTTAAAGAAGGATGATGTTTCGAGCTAACACTCTTCATCAGATCGTACAGTTTAATGAGTAAGAAATAATGTGTGTATTCATCATAATTATCGAGAAAGTATAAAACACATTACATAGTGATGATATAGGAGTAACGAGTAAAATTACTATTACTGTAAGGCAATTAATCATGGAGACCATTATTCAGTCTATATTAAATTTACAATATAGTGTAGTGAAGTCAAGATACTTAAGATGGGTCATTGTAAGCATTATTCAATACAACAAAAGAAGTTAGAAGCACTGTGGCATTTTTTGTTATTTTCAATGAGCAAGAAATATATGTCATAAAAATGGTCACGTATAGCACACATTCATGCAATATGACAAAATATTATGTAGAATTAACTAACGCATTTAAGATGCTTGACCACAAAAGTAAAAGTACAAACCAAAGATGCATTTTAATCGGTATTGAGAAATAGATAGACCTGGGAGCTGCCACTGATTTGTGCCATCTGTCACTATTTTTTTGTGGCCCCAGCAGCCACTGATTATTTCTTGAGCTGCTAATAACTACTGAATGGCTCAGCCATTGGCGTATATGCTCATTTTCATAAGAGTGTGTGCTTTCAACAACAAAAACAGGTACTGTCGAGCGTGCAAGACCACCAACCTCAACTTCTAGACTAGAGCTTTTTATAAGTTTTACACTGACTGTCATCATTTCTTGTAAGTAACAAGTTTGAATCTGTGTTTATTAGATTCTTACATCCTCTCTGATTAGAAAAGCATTCAAGTTTATTGTGCTTACATCTACAAATGTCAGTCAGGCAAATTGAAATTGAGGCTTAATCTACGATTCTACTAGATCTACCCTAAGTAACTACTAATGTTAACTATACCTACATCTATCAGCAATGCATGTGGCTGTAACCACTTGAAACACCCTTATAACACCAATATACTTAAAGAATTACATTAGTCTTTATTACCATATATTATTAAACTGAGTTTATTGTGATATTAACTAAAACTACAGTGTAAATGCTCTGAAAGATCCGTTTGAATTGTAACCAAAATGGTGCAACCTGTCACCCATAAAAACTGAACGGGTGAGTCTATTCCTTGTGTGCATACTACATTTTAGGCATAGTACACACAGAAGCGGGCAAGTCCATAGGGGGTACAAAAAAGGCTACAGTGGGGTGTAATCTGAAGGTATAGAGGTCTGCAGACCCCAAAACAGTATTTACTAAACTATAAAATATTACCAGTTATGAGAGACTTGTGCTTTTCCTTATTATTATTTACTTCAATCTACAAAATATATAATATAAAATAAATCTTATTAAAATAATGTAATATAAATAATAATAAAGGATAACAAAAACATTTTCTCAAATCTATTACTCTGATGTTCATTTGTCAATGAAATAATACTATTTTAATGTATTCTGCCACTGACTATTTAAGTGGATATATCTAAATTCTTATTGCTTTGATGAAATTATTAAATTGAATTAGTAATAAAATCAAAAAATTTTTTTGTAGATCCCATCGTACACCAGGAAGTCCAAATGAGTCTGCAGTTGAACTGTTTGGGGTCAGGGAAGTGTAAAGACACAAATGGCAATGTGTCAGTTAATTTGGCTTCCCAAAATGCCAAATTAATAGCGTACAAACACGTAATAACAAGTAAGGTAAAGCAGCTTAGCAGTATTATGGACTGTTGTGGAAGAAAATGGTAATATTGTGGAGAAAGATGTGTATTACTGTCGACCGTGTTCAACAGATGAGCAAGAACTACTGAAGTTAAAATAAATCAGCTCATATATCCCGTACCCACAGGCTTGAGGAAGGAATAGCGACTAGCAACATGAAGGTTAATCTCTTTTTGATACACAGAATAGACACAAACACAGAAAAAAATAGTAAAGAAGCAAATCAACACACTTACAAATTACTGGCAGCTTAAACCTACTGTAGCATACTCAGAAATTGTATTCTGTGGCTAAGTGACGACTTGCTACCATTCACCATTGTGCAAAAACAGGGTTCAGAAAATTCACAGAAAACATTTTGGTATTCATTTGCCAAACAAGTTAACATTGGGAAAGGCCCCCGCTTGTGGATGTGTATAAAACAATTCAGCAGGATATCAGACATCAGCTAATCAAGACTGAAGTTGCCACTATTATGTTTAATGGGTGGACAGACAAGCATCAAAAGCTGCCTTTCCTAGGAGTGTGGGTTGCAGTCTTGTTGGATTGGGAAGTTCATATTTTCACACTGAGCTGTGGCCACTAGAAGGCCACACTGCTGTAAATCTGAAAGAAAAGCTGAGAGAAGTTATCTTTGAGTTTTTTGGAAAAGATGCAAGCTAACAAAAATTGCATGCTGTAACTAATGGTGCAGCAAATGTTATGAAAACATCAAGACTTTTTTTTAATAACCATAGCATTGTGTTGCTCATTGTTTGCACTTACTACTTACTGAGGATGGGTTTCTGAGTAACTTACTAAAGGTAGATATACTGTGACAAGTCCTACTCAATCAGCCAGGATGCTATGTTCAGAGAAGACCTTGAAATGCTTCTTGTGTAAAAGAATTGTGCATGTTATTTGTGCAAAAAGTGAGGAAAAAGAAGATGGTTAGAGAGAAAAATAAACAAGATTCAAAGACAGAACTTTGAAAAGAGGCTGAAAAAATGGTCATGCAGTAAAACAGAATTTGGACAAAATGTCATTGTTTGCATTCCACAACTTGACTGGGAAAGACTTGCTCTGAAAAAGGTTCTTTATGTCATTATGAGTGTTAATTCAGCTGGACCAGTTTTAAGCCAGAAATGACAAACGTTTTCAAGTCTTGAAGATGTTATCAGTGTTATACTTCACTCAGTTGCAAGTGCAAAACCTGGACCAACTAAAGGATTCATTTACTGCAGTTTTAAGCTTTGCTTCAACAACGAAAAATGCAAATGTGTGCAAAACTAATAAATCCAACTGCCACAGTAGCAAAAATTTAGATAGAAAAACAGAACAACTTCATTTTGTTAGCTTACTGTCAAGTTTATTTTAATAGCTTCACACAGATCTCAGAATAACTTGTTATATTATCGTGTAACTTTTGGAACCTTGCATTTTAAATAAAGAAGCTGAAATACTGAGATTATTTTTAACTTTGAGACATGCAGTTTGATTTGGGAATGATTTACAAAATGATAACAAGGTGTTGTAGCAATCCTAAATTTCCCAAAATATGTTTTAGATGGAAGCAAAACAGCCACAATGACAAATAAGATCTTTTTCGTGTTTTAGTACTTTGACAAACAGCCAGAATGCACTGTGGCTGTCCCTAGATGCCTACAATATGAAATTTTTGTTAATGTCATGTTTTGGTCATTTTATGAAATCCAAAATGCATTGTAGCTGTGTTTTTTGTTTTTTTTACTGAAACATTTCAGTTGTTACTTGCTCTGACTATACTATAAAATCAAGTCTCAAAGTAGGAAAACAAAGATTTTTTTTTATTCATACAATTCACAAATCCAACTGATCTAGCATATGGTCCATTATTCATAAATTGTTGGGTCTATAAATGAATACATACACACATGCAGATTTATACTTTCATAAATACACTGCATATTTCAGTACTATTGAATAAACATGCATATGATACATCATTGCCTACAACTTGTCAATTCTAGGCTTTCACTTTATAGAGGTCAAGCAATATTGTTAGCATCATATTTGCTTTGAATTTGTAAGGTACAATAAAAACAAAAACTATTTCTCTTATGATGATTTAAAATGAATATTCTTTATATATTTCTATATTCTAAGGTAATCTAATACTCATAAAAAAATATAACCTATTTCTGGTTTGGTTGTCGAGTGGTCAATGATTTATGAAAGAGTAAAAACCATTTAAAAATATTCACACTTAAAATTAAAGGTTCCGCTTACATATTACTCAAACTTTAATATATATAGCATAAAATAATTTTTACATTAATCTCTTTTATTTCCTGGTAGAACAAAATCAGAATTAACTCTGATGCACAGATTTGGATAGTTAGCTCACGTTTTCCACATACTTATTTTCTGACAAGTCTAGGAATTCCTCCTTTCTCTTATAGTATTCCCCAATTCTGTCTATGGCATACCTGTGCAGCAAGATAAGCAATAAAATATATTACAATAATGAAGTATGGTGAAGAAACTATTTATTGTTAGCTACTACTCCTCAAAATATAAAAGATTAGTAAAAACTTTTAATTTAAAAAGGGAGAAGAAAAAGAACAGAAACAAGTTGAATCAAAATGCAAAAATTATATTTCTTAAGCCTACAACTAGGAACTCTAAAAAAGTAAACAAACAAGGCTGGAAATAGTGTACATTATTTTCTCAAGTTACAAATCCCTAATTTGACCCCATGTCTACAGTAGTTATCAATTTTAGAGGAGTCAAAATAGGAATTTATAGCTTGAAAAAATAATGTACACTATTTTCAGCCTTTTTTTTTTTTTTAAAAGAGTCCCTAGTTGTAGGCTTAGAAATATCATCTTTGCATTTTCATTCAAATTTTTCAGTACTTTTTTGATGATTCATATTCCCCCTTTTTAAGTTAACAATTATTGCTAAACTTGTTTCTTAAGTTTTTTTTATGTTCATTTATAGAGAATACATTTTTAGCTGCATATGCATTCAGTTGAATGTTACATGTTTTTAAACAATTTACTGCTGCATTGGCTTTTTATCCACCCAACCACCACACTGAACTTATTAAAAAATAAGTAACAAATGTACAACCAAAAATAAAACATGTA
>NW_013671088.1:28333-31303 GCF_000517525.1 Limulus polyphemus
TCAAAGAACCATCCTGAAGGCAAAGATTGTATCGTCACAGATTTAATGACCAGCTTCCATCAATGTCACAGTGTAATGTAACACAATATGAGCAGCAACAATGCGATTTCATCAGAACGAAATAATGTTTTTTGTAAGATAATACAACACAGATTAATGTAATGAAAACAGACACAGTAACATACTTACCTTGTCAGGTCTACATGACAAATATGTATGTTCTTCAATAGCCTACTGCACACAAGTGTTTGCTAGAGTAAGGTGATGCAAATAATGCATGCAAAATAGACAATAGCAACAAATTCAGCATAAGTCGCCAATGATTGACAACATTTACAACCACTACCTAAACACCAACTACTTAAAAATAGCAATAACTATATGAAATAGTGTTATATGCAGTAGTAATAAATACTGAATATGCACTTGAGATTTCAGCTAAGTATAAGAAACAGTAGTAAGAATCATCACCTTTATCTGATAGGAAAATCTACTATGTTAATCGTTAAAAATTTGCTGAAATGTAGTCGCGGAAATCCATGTATAGACAGCAAAGTCAAGTAATGATGAACAATAGAGACTCGAGTAAAGATATGCAACAGCAAAATTGGGAATCTTTCATGTGGCAGTTTCCAATGAATGTGCTAGAAAATGCACACAAATTGTAGTTTTTAACTAATGCACACACACTAGGAAAACACTAGATTTTTTGATGGCAGAAAGTGAAAATTTTGCAGAACAACAAAATTTAGGAGGTCTAATTAAGTTTCAGTTTTGGCAAAATTCCTGTGCGAACCCACACTGCAGTAGATATCATTTCAAAGAATTTTATAATGGAGTCATAATAGGGATTTGTAGCTGGAGCAAACTGACAGCAGTAGATCTCCAGCCGTGTTTGCTTATTTTCTTTCGATCCCTATTTGTAGATTTTAAATTCTCAATTTTTAGTTATTTTGCATGTTGCCTTTATTTAATGCACAGCAATGGGCAAATATATGCCTAGAATAAGACAAATCCCCACTAAGTATGTATAAAATTTTGCCAATAGAAGAGTAGCTTTTTCCAATAAAACAAATACATCTAAAACATCACTATAAATAAAGCTTCATGTCTTTTAAAGTAATTATTTACTAAGCCAGGTGGCTTTGTGCCTAAGGTTTCATATAAATACACTTCGAGTACAAAAGCAGCCACTCAGAACAACATTACATCTATTATGTATTTATAACCAAGTAAATCAACTTTCAATGAAAAATAATCAACTTTTATATAGGTCATGGACATTTGCAGAACTTCATATAGTATATCTAACTTTTGGTGTAAAATACCCAGCTGATTTTGCTGTAGGCTTGTGGGACAATAATATTAATACCAATAATAACATGAACAAAAGGGCTAATACCGGTTTTGTCTACAATAATGAAATCACTTGTTTTGCTTATTATCAATGTTTGGGTAGTCTTAGCTATTGAAAATGAAGGTTTAGAGTCCACTTTTTAAGTTGGTTGTTGCCCGAATGTTCTATTAGAGTTTTGAGCAAGTTCCTGTGTGATTAATGCAAGTAACAGTATCTTTAACTCTGACATGTCCCTCTCTAACATAACATAATGTTTAGGGACAACAAGGGACCTATTGGTCCATCTCAGCTGTCTCATCCTCTAAATTGAACTAAAACTACCAAACAAATAAACCCAGCCCTTATCATTCATATAGTTATCAAGCCTTCTCTTAAACTTCACTTAAATTTACTACCTCCACAACATCCAAAGGCAACCCATTCCAGAGGCTAACCACCCTGTTAGGAAAATAAAACTGCCTTAGCTGAAGATGACTCCTATCCTGCCAAACTTTATATTTGCATCCCCTAGTCCTACTATTCTTGTCATTAAGTATGATAAATATGATGCATCAACACTATCAATTCCCTTTAAAATCTTAAATAGCTCATTAAGATCTCCTCTAACTCTTCTATTTTCAAGAGAAGAGAATTTCAGAGAACTTAATATTTCCTCATATAATAATCCCTCCATCCCAGGCACCAATCTAATAACCCTCCTCTGAACCATTTCCAACAATTCAATGTCCTTCCTAAGGTAAAGAGCCTAAGACTGAACACAATATTCAAAATGTGGCCTAACCAGTGACCTATACAACGAAATTATAACCTCTTTGGACTTGTATTCAATATTTCTGTATATACAACCTAAAATCCTATTTCTCTTACCACTAGCATCAGCACACTGACTGGATGGCTTAGGACACTGATCAACCATTACACCAAGATCCTTTTCTTTCATGACACTGTTAGGTTATTCCCATCCAAGTTATACTTAACTTAAATTATGATAACCCACCTGCATTTACTAAAATTAAAACTCATCTGCCATTTATATGCCCTATTCACTAAATGATCTAAATCTTTTTGTAAAGCAGCAGCATCCTCTTCACAGCCAGCAATACCCAAAACCTTAATATCATCAGCAAATTTAAGTAATTTATTGACCATTCCTTCACTATGTTGTTGATGTAAATCAAAAATAACAAAGGTCCTAAAACTGAGCCCTGAGGTACCCCACTTGTGATATTAATCCAGTTTGATTCAACTCCATTTATAACAACACTGCTTTCTTCCATCCAGCCATTCTTCTATCCAATTAGCTAACCTATCCCCCACACGTATAGTGATAATTTTTTACAAGCCTTTTATGTGGCACCTTGTCAGATACACGAAATCTACACCCTTACCCTCATCTACTTAAGCAGTAACCTTTTCAAAGAATGTCCAAAGATCTGTAAGGCAAAAATTTTCTCTTGGTGAAACCATGTTGACTATCCAACAAAATTCTAAACTTAATGATAAAGTTTGTTTGTTTGTTTTTAATTTCGCGCAAAGCTACACGAGGGCTATCTGCGCTAGCCGTCCCTAATTTAGCAGTGTAAGACTAGAGGGAAGGCAGCTAGTCATCACCA
>NW_013671088.1:31669-47372 GCF_000517525.1 Limulus polyphemus
TGTGATAATAGGAAGCATTTATTAAATGTTTTGCAATTATCATAATTCCATCATCAGTAATCTAGAGCTAACAAAACAAACAAACAATATTTGTAATTACAACAGAAATATATACATAAGAAGTAAACAAAAGTAAAGTAAAATGACTTTGCAAAACATCTTTTATTAGACTTTTCAAAACTTTTCCCACAACTGATGTAAGACTAATTGGCCTATAATTACTGGGACAATGTTTATTACCTCTTGAAAAAAGAGGAGTGACATCAGCTAATTTCCAATCTTTTGGTACCTGCCCATTATTCAAGGATTTACAAAAAAAATAGAAACAAGTGGCTCACATATCCAATCTTTAACCTCCTTCAAAACCCTTGGAGAAATAGTATCTGGCCCTTATCATTTTTTAAACTTCCCAATTTTTTCTTAACCATATCAGTATTAATGCAGTCATCTTGTTTGATCTTACTGATGAGAAATACTGCTTAAATCTTTATTGGTAAAAACTGAAGAAAAAGCAGAATTTAATAACCCAGCCATCTCATAATCATCAGATATAAGCCTTATTTTATCATCCCTCAAGGGTCCTACCCCCATCCTAACATTTTGTTTACCCTTAATATACTGAAATAAATCCTTACTGTTAATTTTTACACTTTCAGCCAACCTTTTTTCATACATCCTTTTTGATATCCTAATTTTATGTTTGATCAACTTTCTTGATCTTCTAAATCTTAAATTTGTGATGCTTTTCTTTAATTTTATCTCTTATATCCTTTGTAAGAAAATGTGGTTTTTTACTTGTAGCCACCCTTTTCTTTCTATAAAGAATATGTTTATCTTGAATGTTTAAGAGTTTATCCTTAAAAATTTTCACATTTGATCAGTCTCTCCAAATAACTCAGCTGCCCAATTCACATCAGATAATTCTTGTCTCATCCCTTCATAATTTGCTTTTCCTTAAATTTGTAACCAAAATGTTATTTCTGATCTCCATGTGCAGTAAAACATCAAACCTAATACTTGCACCCAGATGTTCCTCAATTTCCACACTCTCAACAATTTCTATATTAGAAGTTAACAATAAATGTAAAATAGCATTGATTCTAGTAGGTTCCTTGACCAACTGGCAAAGAAAACTATTGAATAGTTTCTCCCTTACGGTTTGATTCTAGTGTTTCCCAATCTATATGATTAAAATTAAAATCACCCATAATAATGACCTCATTAATAGTTGAAATCTTAATCTCACTGTAAAGTTTCTCCCTAACCTCATCAGTATCATTTGGTGTAACAAATTCCCAATAAAAGCCTTTTCCCTTTATAGCCACAAATAGAAACCCAAATGGATTAAATCTCCTTGTTATTATCTTTGATATCCTCAACCTCAACAGGATGTAACTGACATTTTACATATAAAGTCACTCTTCCCCTTTTCTTTAGTACCCTATCCCTATGAAATAACCAATAACCCTGTATTTCAAAGAAATTTCTGTTATCTAAATCATCAACATCTAACCATGTTTCAGTTATTCCCATTATATCAAAATCTTCCATTCCTAATAGTGCCCTAAGGTCATTATTTTATTTCTTATACTTCTAGCATTACAATAGTAATAATTAAGCATATCCTTAGAACTACTTCTATACTTATTTCCTATGCTGAACTTTTCTCTACATTATTTTTTTTGCATTTAGTTTATTGTGGCCCTCACCACCATCTAGTTCTAGTTTAAATCTTCCTTTACAGCAGAGTTAATAGCCCTTGCAAACAAGCCAGATCCTACACTATTTAAATGTAAACCATCCATAAAAAAAGTTCTCTTCTCCCATTGAGCAGATCCCACAAGTCCAACCAACCTATCTACTCATCCTTACATATTAACCTGAGCCTAGCATTTAGCCCTAGTGACCTACGCATAATTTCATCCCCACAATTGATCCTTGGCAATATCCATGATACAATTAAGCTATGGCCTTTTTCTTTAATTGCCTTTATCAACCCCTTGTACTTTATTAATTAGCTCCTCTGACCTACCTTTCCCTACATCATTAGCTCCTACGTGCACAACAAAAACTGCATCCCTGCTAGCCTCCTTTATTATATCTTGCTCTGTCATTTATATCTTCCACCTGTGTCCCTGGGTAGCATAATCAAATTCTTTTCTCCCTGTTTATTCCATTGACTATCCTACCCATATGCCTTGTCAAAGAATCACCTATAACTATGACCTCCTTATCATTCACATCCTTCTCTGGCCCTTTTGTTTTCCTTCCCCACAATAGTTACTCATCTGCGGAAGCCAAGGGCAGAAATCTGTTGTTCAACAAAATAGGCTCATTACAATAAAATTCACCAATTTTAACCCTAATAGTACTATTTCTAATTTCTTGAAAGTCATTGTTAGCTGATGTATCCTTTGCATGTAAAAGCTTAAGCTCCTCTTGAAATCCTGCCACCATTTCCCACAGTTTACCCTTCTATTTATCTGTTGCCTTTATTTAAATAAGATAGCCTCCAACATCTCCTCCAACCTACAAACAATTTGCACATATTCACTACTAGCAGTAGCTTCCTTATAAGTACATACCAGTCCAGAGTTCCCAAATAAAACCCACTCTAGAGTGCTGTCACAGAAGTTTGGGATTTTTTATCACTATGAAAAATGGGTATTCCCTTTCAAACTACACAAATTTACTGGTTTCAAGTTTCAGTAAAATAACAAAATGTTAAGACATGATTTTTTTGTGTACCTAAAAATTAATCTAGCACAAAAGAATTGTTTATAAAAGTAACACGAAAGAGTTAACATATCACACACACGCAAAAATCAATTTCAATGGTAACATCCACACAATATTTAATTTATTACCTAAACAATAACTATAAAACTTCTTCTGTTCTAAAATATGATTTCAATGTTATAAAAAAATAGTCTTTTCTTATACAGTACATGTTTACAAAACTTACAAAATGTTTTAAAATATTACTGAAAGGAGAAAGATAATGCATAAAATATGCATTTAATGTTTTTCAAAGAAAAACACCTAACTAAATCTTATACATATTATACTTAATGCCACAGTTAAGTTCTCCTACAGGGAACACCTTCTTCTAATGGGTATTGACCATCAAAAGATAACCTACCCAAGATAATCAAAGTCGATAGTTGAGTGTGATGCTTGTACTAAAGCCCAGGTGCCCCAGAATAAGTGTGCTCCCTACAAAAAAGTAAAATGTACAACTTATAAGAATTCAAAGTAGCATTATTGATTTCAATCTTACTCCATATTAAACACCAGCGATATCCTGTGATCTTGGAAAGTGGACAATTGTAAGACATTTCACAAAATTTTTCTAAATTTGGACTTGGTACCAAAATTCAGTAAAAACATCAGAAAAATTGGTTATTTTCAAAAGAAAAAACAATAACACTTGAAGTCTGTGTTATGAAAAAAACTTAATTATTACTGCCAATTATCATCTACTTTATCAGTTTATCCAAAACAAATTATATAATAGTACCATAATATCGTTATTAACAAGTAATCTCTGACTCAGTGGTAGAAAATATGACTATCTTTGTAGGTGCTTGCAAGCATACCTAATTGAAAAATTTTATTATGTTACTATTAGTATTTATTTTACCAAATTTAAAATAAACATTTCCTATTTTTATATTTTAGTTACTTTTTATAATAGTAAATAAAGAATACACATGAAAGACAAGAAAAAGTACTCATGTGAATCTTTTTTTTTTGGCTGACCACTGCTGACGACACTTAACCCTACTTTTTATACTAAAGTAAGTACTGCACAAAATAATTTTTTATTTAATTAGATAATGCACCAAAGAACACAGTATTAAACATGCAAAAAGCAGACAATGTCCCATAACTATCACAAGAGCCATTAAAATTTCATCTAAGCTCGTTGATATGTTTTCTGTGGGAATCAAGCTTGAACTGGATATGAATAAATTTGGCATCAAAACATATTTAATACATCCAATTTTAATATAATGTAAGTTTGAAGTTCCTAATTTTATAAGGACACGTTTAAAAGATCCTCAATCTCTTCTATTATGAGAATTGTGACCTTTGCTCTCTAGGTCTTCTCTCTCTTCTCTAATCTATTCACCACTCTTCCAAGAAGTAAGGAATTTAACATAAATTACTCATTATAATTTGAATATTACTCATATTAAGCATAATTTTTATAGTCTTTAATATTATTTGTTTACAGAGCTATAAGCCAGAAAATAAGACCCATTTGCCATGTCCACCTATCACATCCTCTCATCAAAAAATTGCCAATAGTTCTCTCTGACATTTTATACTATAATATTATAACCAATACATAACCACAGTCTTAATCTATCAAATGACATTTACATTATGTTGTTTTCTGTACAGAGAATTGTCTATTTTTACCCTTGGCTTAAAACTTTTTCTCATGGTGTTCTCACGAAAAAGCTTACCTGAATTTTTAAAGGCTCTTATCACATGGTTAAAATGCCAGAAAATTTTTGATAGTTATGGGATATTTGCTTTGTGTGTTATTATTCTGCATTCTTAAGTGTATTATTTAATTAAATAAAAAACTAGCATAGTAGTAGTAGTACCAATAGTATAGAAAAAGTAGGCTTAAGTTTCATCGACAGTCTGCAGCAGAAAAACATAAGGACCCATGTAAATGCTATATTTCTTGTTTTCATATGTATTCTTTATTTATTATTATAAAAGTAACTAGAATGTAAAAAATTAGAAATGTATTATATTAGAAAAGGTTTGATTAGGTAAATTGATAAGAAAAAAATTCTTCATGAGTAATGCTCGCAAGCAGCTCATGTGTTATGTAATTCAATACAGTAATGTGAACTGCCCATTTGCCAAATAATTTACAACTTGTGTGATGAGATTATTAGATACAGTCCAAAGCGCAATAAAACAATAAAATTTAGTATAAACAGATGTATACTGTCATGAGCATTAAGCTATTTAAGATAAACAATTGTAGTCTTATGTTACAATTTGCAGTTATTCTAAAAAAAGAAAAAAGATAATTTAGTTACAATTTTCCTATACTGAAAATGTATTTCTGATAGGTACCTACCTCCTGTCACATAAATAGCTATTCTCATTCAGTGCTGCTCTCTATATGTAAAAATATATTTTACACATGCCACAAGCCTTGAATCTCCCACATCTGGAATTGACTGATTTCATCACATCAATAACTTTTCTCATTCAGTGCTGCTCTCTATATGCAAGAATATTTTTTGTGCAAGCCACAAGCCTTGAATCTCCCACATTTGGAATTGACTGATTCTAATGCATTTTGCATGAAAATCATCATGTGACATCTGTCCACCAATAAGCGTGCGACATACTCCCTTGACGCACGACTCCCTCTATTCAGTTCTACCGAACTATCACTTCCAGTTTTGGCAGAAAATGAAAACACCAGTTTTTAGGGGGGTGGGTGGAATGGGGGTATGTGTGAGAGGAGGCAAGTACCTATCAGAAATACATTTTCAGTACAGGAAAATTATAACTTCGGATACAGTATGTTACCTTCATTCACATAAATAGCTAGAATCGCATACTGAACAGGTGGAGGGACTGGTGTGAGGGAAAGAAAGAAGCATTCTTTGAAAGTGTCCGAAGGATAGTCCCAAAGAGATCTTCGGAGTCAAAGATTATACATGGGAGACTGCATCACTTACGAACGGATTGTACATAGCAAGTCAACTACATCCAAAACCCATGCTACCAGGAATTGACCTCCACTTGGGGGTAGGATGAAGATCATACCATTGGTAAGTCAACTACATTCCAAAACTCAGCCATCTGGTGAGGGTAGGAAAGAGGATCATAACATCTTCACCTCAAATTCACAAGACTGGAGGGAATCTCATACCCCCTGATCCCTGAACAGGCACATGTTGTTATTTTATAACTATGTGAAAAATTGAACGATCGATCCAGGAATCGACATTTGGAATAAAAAAAATGTCTGTGTAAGGTAAACCATCTCAATCAAATACATAATGACAGGAACTGTCCCAAACGGTGAAACATCCTTGGAATAATAATCATCAAGGAATAGTGGAAGGGGAAGAACCATAGTAATGTGCAAGTACTTCCACCATGACCCACTACCTGGATGGAGTAACAACAGTAGAAATGAGTGAGGGAATAGAGACATATGTAATACATGTGTGAGGACTTATGTTGATTGGTTCAACTCTAAAGTCAAAACCCAGCCACTGGGAACCAACATCCACATGGGGGTAGGTCACTCCTAGGGAGAAAATGTAATGAGAATGGAAATGCAATGAGGACAAAAAACCTGGAATATGACCCTTCAGGAGACACATGTGAATTGTGTGGGTTCTAAAAGGAAGATCCACTGTCTACCACAAAAGGAACAAGAAAGAACATCTCCTTGGCAAGTGATAAAAGCCACCATCGAATAGCCTAAATGAAACATGATTAGTCAAATCCAGACAAAATGAAAAGGTTGAATGAAAGCACAATGGACTAGATGAAGTGCCAGGGTGTGAAGGGAATAAGATCATTTGCCTGGAGACCATAGTTCTCAAGCCTCCTACAGGTTGAACCACATCCCCAGCCAATAGAGATGAGCATCAGGGAAGAGAAACATTCCAGAAGAGGGTAAGGAAGTGGGAAATCTGAAATTGTAGGGGATATGAAATTTATCAACTCATATAGAAGAGGGAAGGAAAAAAATTAAGAGGAAAATCAATGGATGGTCCTGATAGAGGGGTGTATAAAAATAACCACCTCAAAGAGATGAGAATGTGAGGTATGGAACAGAAAAAATACATCCAATTGGAAAATCCAACAACTCTAGTTGACTGTGGAAGAAGTATATATGTTGGCTAAACATCCAATGAATAGTGTAGGTATAATCACCCCCAAAAAGTGGAAGATGGGTAAAATGCAGACCACCCCACAAAGGACATATGGTACCAGACACGTCCAAAGGGCAAGGCATGAAACTGGGACCGAATCATGTGGTGAAATAACCTAAAATAGCATCCCAAAAAATGGAAAATAAGAATGTGTAATATGGGTGTACCCCAACATAGAGAAATAGCAAACCCAAATACAATTAAAGACTACAAATGAAAACGGAGAAGACCCAAGAAGTGGTTGAGGTGGAACCAATCAATCCAGAGCCCCAAACAGCATCGAGCATACAAGATGAATGGAGAAAACCCATAGGAAGGACAGGTAAAGGACAGAAATTTGCTGGACATGTAAAAGAATAAAGATGACAATATCTCGGAATGAAACCAAAAACAATTGAATATAGCATGGCAGATACCCCATGTGATGCTAAATGTACAGGAGGAGCCTCAAAAATAGGGACCGGTGGAGAAACAAATATGACCGTAAGTCATTATCAGCAGTGGATGGGAAACAAAGAACATTGTCCCAACCAAAAAGTTACCAAAAGGAAAGAAGCCATGTGTGGAGTGAAAGAACGGCAGATGGCAAACCCTCCAACATGGAGGGAAGGAGGAGGAAGTATCCCACGAAAATCCCTAAATATACATGGAACACCTAAGAAAGGAAATGGAAGGTAAACATTACACATAGGAGAGTAGATAGGGTAAAATGAATCTGAAAAACTAGGTAGGGGACAAAATGGAAAGGAGTAATGGAGATCCTAAGGACATAAAACCAAGAAGAAAATCTACCTGATGGTAAGATTAGGCAAGGCTTGCAAGTATTCAATCTCAAATGAGACAAAAAGATCATAAAGAATCAATGTCAGGAGAAAGGAATATATTGTGAAATACATCAAAGAAGAAAAAAAACGAGATAGGCTGAGCAGATTCTGCAGTAGAGGCCTGGAATGCAATCCATGATAAGGTGGAGGAAAAATGAATATCTGGTTGTCTGAAATCGGTTCACCCATTATAGGAGGAAGGCAAGTAAATACTGGGAGCAGGTTTTATGTTTAGCTACACACCGCACCGACAAAAAAAGTGGCCCATGTGATTTCTTGTAGTAGATGTGCATACTCTACAAATTTTGTAAAATTCTAATCATCAATATTTTTTCATTTTGGCCACAAACTTTGATTTCACATATACCAATGGCAATTCTTTTCTTTATTTGGCCACACTTTTTTTTTACAGCTATGATTGGTTTGATTAGATACTTTTGAAACTGAAAATCACTAACATCGTTTCTTTAATGTACATATAAAAACATCAGCAGAGTATTTTTAAAAACACACATTCATGGTTAATATACATGCATGTAGATGTACAGTTTGAAAACTTGTCTTAATTCGTATTTCATAACTTACTTTTTTGTAGCAAAAATTACCATTTCCTACATATTAGTATTATACACTGATTTAATCAATCTTCAATTTTTCAACAGCTAGATTTCTTCTAAAAATGTAAATATCCATAAAAAAAAAAAAGAGGAAAAAAATTTACCAAGGCAAACTTGTTAACTTGAACATATAAAGTTTCCACATCTTTGGGTGACACTTTCCTGCTACTATGTCCAATTAAACAGAACCACTCTTCTAAGTAAATCCTGAGCCATTCCTTTTGAAATTTTTGACTTGGGTATAATTCTGGTTGGAATGATTCTAGACCTTACAAAATTGATAAAATCAAGAGAAAGTGAGTGAAAAAATCACAAAGATGATACACAAATCATTTCATTAGAGATGATCCTAATAATATATATGTTTAAATTTATGCAGATTTACATAAACAATTATTACGTTATTGATTGCTATATAGCTCAGCTTTATTGTTTAATTATTGTATTCTGTTTTAAACACACAAATTCTTCAATAAATGAAGAACAAACGACTTAAATAGAAATAAATTGTACTCCTATTAACAGTCTACTTAAATACACTATCACAAGTCTGATCAATATAATATTAAGTATAAACAATATGCAAAAGAAATTTTTTTATCACTAATATGTTTAAATACCTGAATCCTCTTAGAGAAAACATATGAAAGATTCTTCCCACAACCTGAACAAGTACATCAAAACTATATCACCAAGTGTATCTATGTTAGATTTTAAACTTGGATCAAATTTTGCCACATTTACTCATCACATTGAAGAGTCAGGCAAGTTGATTTATATTTTGTTTTCTTTTTTTTTATTCAATGCTTGCATCACGTGCACAA
Organism: Limulus polyphemus; assembly: GCF_000517525.1. Lineage (NCBI taxonomy): Eukaryota > Metazoa > Arthropoda > Merostomata > Xiphosura > Limulidae > Limulus > Limulus polyphemus. The sequence goes on from NW_013671088.1 coordinate 40,870, forward strand.
AATAGCAGTAATAACCCAACATGTATAATTGTAGAATACAAGTAACACAGTCATTAGCTATATGAAAATTCATAATTACATTTTATACATGGATTTTACGATGGACTTTATAAATTATCAGGACTGTGGAGGGAGGAAGAATCACGTTTTTGGTAGTGCAATGAACTTATTTGACTTTTGCCAAAGATATTCGTTACTAACTATAAATTGGCAAAATCAATATGGAGAGAATTTTAGTTTTCCTTTTGCTAAAAAGCTCATCATTAGTTTTATTTTTGCCATATTAGCTAAATATTAGTTTTGGCAAAATGGTGAATTGAATGGGCAAATCCTGCATATTTGTATTCTTCTGAGGTTTCTCACTATATACATACTTACTACTCCATAACAAAAATAAACTTCTAATTAATCAACATGAAAGTAATTCATAAATCAATTCTAAATTTCAAGTTTTATCTACTCACTAGTACTGGTGAAAGCATGGAAGGTTTAATCAAAACTGAAATTCATAAAATTTTATCATTTTTCTCATGTATGCTAAAATGATAAATACTTCAAAACCAAAACATAGTTAATTTGTTAAGTTAAAAAAAGCACTATCTGTAATCTATATATAGTAAACACAAACACTTATATTAACACTGTTTGAGGAAGCAGTTATTTTAGTGGAAGAACACTTTGAACTTTAAAAACATACTTTTCCCAAATTAATTAACAACACCCACTGATTAATAAAGGTATTTTTTACTTCAACATTGTAACAATTATTTGGTATTTTTAACAGATGAAGTTGTCAAATGTTTAATGTAATAAGACAGGGAGTTCTCAATCTTTCCAAATTCATGATCCACCTGAGTATTCAGGTAGTTTTCTGGGACCCATGAAAATAATGGAAGTGTAAAATTGTGGGATGGAAAAAATTATTTAATTTCACATACGAATTTAATGTAAAATTAAGTGAGTGCCATGATTCTCATTTTTGCCAATAATTTTTCATTTGATTCAAATAAAAATATAAATGGTTTTCTATTTCCAATATTTTTTAAATTTATATAAAATAACAACTTTAATGTAAAAATTTGGACACACTTACCACAAAACTCACAGAAATGATTTGCTATATCAAAAGCCTGAAAATTTTGATGTGCATATTCAAAGTCAATGAACGAAACTTGTCCTAAGATAAAATTAAAAAAAAAGAAAATCACAAAAAACACATTTATTATAACCTTCTAATGAAGTACACACTGCAAGATTAAGACATGTATAAAAGCATCTACTTAAGATTTTGATGTTTGAGAACATTTTCTTTTGTCTAACATGATGTTTTTCTAATTTGAAGCTTTTATTTTCACCCAAAGAAGTGGTAATGAACAACAAAACGTCTGATAATACGAGTAGTTTTCTAGTAATAAGGCCTCCTTCTTCCAAAAACTTTACTGGAATTTGACTTTTTTTTTTAACTTGTTAAGCAGAAGAATGGTTGCAACAAATCAACTTTTTAAATTTAATCTTATTAATATTTTTCTGTTGGTTTAGCTGCTTAGATGTATGTCCTTTACTCCCCACTAATAACCTAAAATACTTCAGATGTTTCCATAATATACGACATACTATCACAAATGCACATTTAATCATCTTTTATTATAATTAGTGGATTAACAGGTTATTTATCTATACATTAATTTATTCTCTTCACCAAAGCATATATTTCAGTGAAGAATAATGAAGTAGAGGCCTAATCTATTTTTTTTATCTTTTCTTCACTGTTTTGGTTAAAAAAAGAAATTAACAAATACACACTTACCTATTACAAAAAATAATAAATTTAGCAGTTACATTACTGTACTAAAGTTACAGAACCCAACCTCTATACAGAAGCAAATTAACTTGACAGAACATATGAACCTGAAGTATTTTTCCTCAAAGTCTCATCACATAAACTAATGAAATGACACCATTGATGACTGATATATCCTGTTTACTTTATCTGTGTTTAGCTTGTATGTGTACACCAATTTCTTGAATATTGGCCAAGTGATAGGCAAGTTATAAGGAGAATTTTCAAACAAACAAAAAATCTGTAGCTTATACCTTACTATGTCTGTATTTATAGCTCATCATATTTATAGTTCATATTTCCTTACTTTACCCATAATTTGCTTCTCTTTATAAAATATAACTGTATGCTAAAATAATACACAGTTCCCAACAAATGTTTATTAAACTTATCAAACATAATAAATCTCCAATTATTGTATAGATTTAAAAGCACAAAACAAAATACATTTTTCTGTTTTACAGAAATCTTAATTATTTAAATTGTTTGAGACTATGAAGCTGAAAAACAAGTATTACAGTTAGGTTATTGTTACCTTTTTCTTCATTATAGATTATATTTTTTAGAAGCAAGTCATTGTGACAGAACACGACAGGAGAGCCAAGCTGAACTAAGTGGTCTTCTAGATGGTTAATTTCATTGTATAGATCTTGTATAGTAGAAAGTTTACTTAAAAATCTACAAAAAAAATTATTATAAATTTAATACATATTTTATTTCATTAAAAATATATAAATTAAACAAATTACTGTCATATATTTTATTATAAATCATAAAATGTTGTGAAATAGAACAGTTTGTGTTTGACTTAAAAAGATACTGACATATAATGAAAAGACAAAAATCACATTTACTAGAATAGTTAATTTTTCCACTACTACTTTGCAATCTTCTAAAACAGGCATGTACAAATTCCTCCAGGATGCAGGCCAGATAGCAATTTCTAAATTTACTTGCAGGCCACATCATGTCATGCAAAACTGTAGCTAATAATCCATATTCTAATATTATACAAGTTATAAGTTCTTAAATTTATATTGTAATATTAAACAAAAATCCCCTAGTGTGAGAAATGTGTCATTTTTTTCTCTAGGCATCCCCTCTTCTCTAATTTATTCACCACCCCTCCAATAAGTACGAAATTTAATGCAAGTTACTCACTATAATATTGTCATCACTCAAACAAAGCATAATTTTTCCACTATCAAATGACATATTATATTATGTTGTTTTCTGTACAGAGGATTGTCAATTGCTCTTTTAGTACAAACTTTGTTTCTACTAGAAAGATACTAACTAACTTGGATGAATTTGTAATGGCTCTTGTTGTATATTTAGAAACCCAGAAAACTGTGATAGTTATGGAACATTGTCTGCTTTTTGCGTGTTATTATTCGATGTTCTTTGGTACATTATTTAATTAATAAAACTTATTTAGTGTAATACTACCATTAGTATATAAAAAAGTAGGGTTAAGTGTCATCGACAGTGGTCAGTAAAAAAAAATAGGCCCAGGTATGTACTTTATTTCTTGTTTTTCATGTGTATTCTTTATTCATTATTATAAAAGTAACTAAAATGTAAAAATAAGAAACTCTTTAGGTTGGTTAAGGTTAGAGAAGGTAAAATAACTAATAATAATATAATAAATTTGAGTTTGTAAGCAGTTCGCAGACAAGATTCAATAGTATCTTAAGAACTCATTGTGGGCTGGTTAAAACCATCTCACAGGCTGGATGTAGCCTTGGGACCATACATTTCACATGCCTGTTCTAAAAAATCAAACCTTTTTATAAAACATGCAATTACATTTTATGTTTCATACATAAAAGTTTAAAAAAGTTCAATTTTAAAAGAAAACATAAGAAAAAGTATTTCTTCTATTTGATTTCACTAGAAAATTACTACTATCTAATGTGAAAACTAGGGTGTACAGAGTAATTTAAACAATCAGGCTGCACATGTGACAAAAATGACCTATGTCATTAGGACCGGAAAATATTTTATAGGTATGATTTAAATATATAAAATGTATCGTAATTGAAATCAGCCACAACATACCTTTGGTTCTTTACTGAATCTTGGAATGTTGGTGAAGCAAGGTTTAAAAACTTGCGGATTCCAGGAAAAAGACTGGGTATTCTGTATTTTTCATTATTCAAGGGCTTTAGTGTGTGCATGTGGGCCATGGTCTTCGCAATCAGCCTGTTGCAATATAGCAGAGAAATTCAACTTACAAACCACACTGTACATCTCAAGTAATAGTGCAAGCCTGATATCATAACAGTAAAATTGTCATCAGTACTCAGATGGTTGCTGTTGAGATTTGTTAAACAAAACAAGTCATGAAAACTATAGTTAAAACTGAAGCAGATTATTAGTCTCATGCTCCTAACATCAAATTTTACTCAAAGGGTTTTATATACTTAAGTTCAAAAACACTCGAGGACAATGTGTTTTTAGAGGATTTGAAAGATTTACTATGGGAAATTGCTAAATTTTTGAAATTGGAATTTTGCTGATTAAGGTAAAGAAATTTTTGAGTTTCTAACTTTCTTTAATATAAAGAGAAAAAATTTTACTTTCAATTATATTTATATTAATTTAAGAAATACTTGTTTTAGGAAAGCTTGAAAATTATTGAGAATAAAATTGATGTATCGATGAGATTTACCCTAAAACCTTGAAAACAAATTTGCAGGAGATAGTTTAAACTGCTAATTTAATAAGCCTGTTATAATATGTCTCTGAAAGACCAAAAAATTATTGGACTATTAGTTTCACTTTGTAATTTCTTATTCTCAGCATATTTAAAAAAAAATGGTTTTCTTAACTCAGCAATTGATTAGTTTTTTGTTATAGGAATTGTTTTTCCCTTTGGATGAGAGCATTCAAGTTGTCTTTCTTCACTTTAGAAAAGACTCTGATAAAGTAGCCTCCACAAGATTAATTAGTAATTTTGATATGTATGCAACTGGTGAAAAGGTTATAAAGTGGAGAGAATACATGATTAGTAATAGAAAGAAGAAATGAGGTAACTGGACATTTTTCTAACTGGGGGAAATGTGAGTAGTGTAGTCCCTCAGGAGTCTGTTCTGAAGCATTTGTTCTCTTTCATTAATGTCAATAATTTGAAGATCTTCTTGGATGATAAAATTTCCATATTTGCTGGTACTATTACTAAAATGCTAAAAAGAACTGCTTTTATTGAGAATGTTCTTCTTATCCAAAAGAATCATAAAGTTAATGAGCCAAAATGTGGAAAATTAGTTTTATTAATGAGAAATGTAATATTTTGTATTAAGGGTATGAAAGTATTGGAAGAATTTACTTATTGTGTGAGAAAAAGCTTTGGATTTGTGGTAAAATAGAAGAAATTATTAGCCGTGACTGCTGTTAAAACCTAACCTCATCTCTTGAGTGTTATTGTAACCTGGTATGAGATTCTGAGTAGACATATAAAGTATTGACATGTGAAGTACTGCTCCCTTTTTAGGATGGGCATAAACTTTTTCAAAAATGTCTAAATGACTAGAAATAGGCTACTAAAAGGATTTTTAGTTTAGATCATTTAAAAAATGAGGAAAAATGTATAATTTCAGACTTGCTTTCTCAGAAGCATGAAAAAAAAGTAAGGGGACTTAATTCAGATGTCCAGTTATCAGAGATTTGGACGGTCTTTCTAAGAATGTTTGAATAGTGGAATGAAATAAAGTAAGAAAGATATTTTTGAATGTTAAGAGTAACAAGTTTAGAAACCTAGATGTAGGCTTGTTCTTCATCAGTTTTTTACATCTGCAGAATAATTTTACGAATGATCTAGCATGTATTTTTAATTTAAATGTTTTCCAAACTTTTGCTGGATAGAAGTAAAATTCTAAAAGGACATATATAATTTGGATTCATTCTTTGCTGTTGTTTTTGAGTGAGAGATGACCATGGTAGGCCAAATGGCTTTTTATAAAACTTGTTTGGCACCACTGACACATATTGTGTAACAAAAGCTTTATAAATGCATTATTTTATAACTGAAGGGGCAATTCAGTTTCAGGAAAGGCTTTTCTCAGATATAATGCAAAATCAATATTTGAAATAATTACATGTCAATATAAAAAAACAGCAGTCTAATGGGTGAGAATGAATGTTAAAAATATTCAATGTGGTGAAAGTTTTACTAACATAAAACATACAACATTTGTTTATGGAAAAATTTTGCTTGCATGTTTCTTAAAGCAAAATGCTACAACAGTTCATAAATTATTGTGGTTTCTGAAGAAAGCTTGCTTGCTTAATGCTTTTATACAGAAGTAGTTCTTTATTTATCATATAATTCTTTCATTAAAGTATGCAATTTTAATGACTGATCTGTATTCTTGACCAAAATGATCTTTGGTTTTCTCTTGGTTTCTATTTGTTGTTTACAAAAAAGCAACGATATAAATTATATGGTCATAAAATGAAAATCTAAGCTTCCATCAACATGTAATGCTTCTTCAATAACACTAATACATAATATTAGGTCATCAAGAAATAAATGTTTGCATTTTAGAACACTTTCATTAACCACCTCCCAAAAAACATACATCAGGCATAATAGTTAAACGAACCACCTAAACTTCACGTTATTGTAGCCTATATAATATGTAAAGTTTAGTATACTCTA
>NW_013671088.1:47665-56190 GCF_000517525.1 Limulus polyphemus
CATTTAGCATATAATGCTGTTTGAATACAAGATGGAAACAATGCCTCTGTAGCCACAAAGAATATCAAAGAAGTTTATGGATATTTTTTGAATGTTTGTAAGTGTCAATGATGGTTCAGCAAATTTTGTTCAGGTGACTTTAGCCTTAAAACTGTGATGACAGGGGCCAACATGTCGGAATTGATATTGATGCTCTGAAGATGCTTGTTGAGTCTAACCCAAGGCAACAAACTTGTGAAATGGCCCTGAAATTGCACATCTCTCATAAAACAATACGTAAAAATCTAAGGAATATGAGAAAACTCCATAAAGAAGATGTTTGAGTGACTCACAAACTCTCCGATGATCATTGTTTCCAACGTGTGAATGTTGCTTCGTTTCTTCTGACGTGTAATGCGCATGAACCATTTTTGGACAGAATTGTCACAGGTGATGAAAAATGGATTCTCTATGCGAATATTAAATGCCAAAATAATGGCTCAGACAAAACCACTTCCGACCCCAAAACCTGGACTTCATCCCCAGAAAGTGATGCTTTGCATTTGGTGAGACATCAAAGGAGTAATTCATTTCAAACTCTTCAATCCACAGCAAACTGTCAATGCAGAGATCTGTAGTCAGAAACTGGAACATTTAAATCAAGCCCTTCACTCATTAATCAGATCTGGTGTTGTTCTTCTCCATGACAATGCACATCCACATGTGGCATGTTTAACACAACACAAGATTATGTAGTTTGGTTGGGAAGTTCTCCCTCACCCACCATATTCTCCATATATGGCACCATCAGATTACCATCTTTTTCGTTTGCTCAACACCATCTTAATGGGAAAACATATGCAAATATGGACGGTGTTAAAGAGGACATCAACATATTTTTTGCTTCAAAGGCAAGTGATTTCTTTACTCAGAACATTAACAACCTGATTGTAACATGGAAAAGCATCATCGATATGAATGGAGGCTATTTCATATAATAAATGTTTTGTTTGATATACAAGTTGTTCTGGTTTTCTCATCTAAAAAAAAGTGACATTAATTTATTGGTGACCTAATAGATACAATACTCAAATTACTGTGTACAAGAAAATGCATCTACTTTTGTAACGTGTTTAGCTAATAATAAATATATATTCTTGTTAAGTAACATAAATGCAGCATGATATTGTAACTAAGAGGTTTGGTGATTTTTTAAATAATGAAAATAACCAAAAAATTCACATACCATTGGATTCCACAGTCACAAATTAGTAGACTTACACTGCGAGTTCAATTATTTAGTTAACAATTAATGAAAAACAATTAAAAATCATACCTGTTGGTTGACATTTCGCTGCATGCTACCTTCCCTTTGGAATAGTGTTAACAAAATGTCAGTGATTAATTACAAATTATCACTTTATTTGGTAACCTGATACTGCAGGACACCCACGTCAGGGTAAGATAAAATGTAGTCCCAATAAAGTCCATCAATTTCAGACTCATACATGTATATTCATATTATGTGGATAAATAAAATGAAAATTGTCAATAGTCAAATGTTAATAATGAAGTATGAGTTTACCTATGTACCTATGAAAGAAATGGTGAGATTTTGTAATCACACTGGTTGTAAACTTGAAATACAGTGACTGACAGATAGGTATCAATAGTAACCACTACCTATTCTAAATCATGTCATGATGTAATTGATACATGCTACTTTTAGAATAGACTATTGTACTACAGCCACACCTAATGATATGACTTATAGCAAACTGTTGTCAGGATAACATAGTATGTTTACACCCAATTATGTAAAGCAAGTAGTTGCTGTGAGTTCGAGTTGGGCAGACATATCTAGTTATCAGTTTATGCATTATGTTATCCACATCACAAAGTTTATTGTATGGCATTGTTTCTACAAGTTCAATGTCTAAAAAGAATTTCAAATGGTTTTAAAGTTTTGTGTGTTTTCAAATAGAAGACGAAAGTAAAGAATGAAGAGAGCTGTTGTTTGATGTATCAGTGATCCTTATTGGTTCAGCCAATTGGAACCAACACCCTTTTTTAGTTTTAACATTCACTTGCTGGTTGCTGACAAATTGCAATGTTTTTAAAGCTGATTTACAACTTGTGGGAGTACAGTTGCCTTGAAATAAATCATGCAAATTCAGCATGTATTTGAACTGTAGACATTTTCATTTGATTTTTGGTGTACAATAATTACTATTTTGTTTATGTGAGATATATATATATATATATTCACAACCAAGATTTTGCATTCACACACACTTCTGTGGCCAGGAACTATAATTCTCTGAGACCCCCTACTGCTAGGTAACACAACAGAAGGACCATAATGTTAGGTAGCACAGAAGAATAGGCCATACTTTTAGGTAAAACAACAGCAATACCATATTAATATGTTACATACATAACAACAGGATCATAATATTATGTATCACAACAGTAGGACTATACTGCTGCGTAACACAACACTAAAACCTTATTGTTATGTAACACAGCAGTAAGATCTTATTGTTAGATAGCATGATAGCAAAGCCCTATTTTTAAACAATACAAAAGCAAAATCTTGTTGTTACACAACAGTTGAATTGTATTATTACATGATACAATAAACTTACTGTTGCACTACATAAGAATCATATTGTTCTAACAGCAGGACCATACTGTTTTGTAAATTAGTTTCACACATACTTTATAACAAATAATTTATGAACTCTTTCAGAATCAATGAGTGATTATTTAGAGTATTAACCTATAAATGGTTGGTTCCTGCACCATTCTTTCATCTCCCACAACACCAGGCACAAACTGGTAGGCTAAACCATTGTTAAAGGCTAAATACACAGGTGCTGCTAGACCTGCTGAATGCATAAGTTCCATGTTCTGTAGCTCATCTTTTCGATCAATGAACAAGTCAGTATTTCTTCCATATACACGTATTAGAACCATGTCTTCAGGGTCACTAGGTAAGTAGCAGCCTAGTAAACGATTTGTCACACCATCAGTAAACACCTGAAGGTGAAAAGAAAAAGTAATAATTATTTAAGTTAAAAATCTCACACATTTAACACAAAATTGTTAGAACTCCTAAAAAAGCATTCAAATAATAAAAATAATAATAATCTGACCTACTCCTGTTTAATATAATGAGCACAATTATGTAAATAACATGCATTATTGTGCTTACTAAATACTAGTTTAATGGCCATAATTTACACAATAATCTTAGATGATTTGATTCAAAAATAAATATTTCTTCAAAAATACAAATACATCTTATTGACAGTCCTTCATATGAATGACTAAACCTTTATCATTAGCTTGAACTATATGATCAGCTTGCATAAAAATCACATTTTAAAGATTATTGGGGCTTTGCATAGTTTTGTGTACCTTTTTTAAAGCAACAATATTTATCATCTATTGAAAAAGCACATGCCTAAAGAAATTTCCAACTAATAATTTTGTCTTTTTAATAGTGTGTAAACATTTAAAAATGCTTTTTGCCAGGATGGTGGACACTGAGGTCAGAGCTACTACTGGTTTTCACAAGATAAAGCTAATCATCATCATCTCTGTTTGACCAAAACTTGCAACCCCCCGATGTACCTACATTATGTGCACACTTATATTTAAATACTTACTTTGAAACAGATATCACTCGATTTCCAGTTCTTCCTTACATGCTTTAACACTTCAAGTGAACCATTCTTTAACATTTCCACAGAAGAATCAGGCACTGTTATATCTAACCTCTGAGGTGGCATACTTGACAACCAACTGCTTGTATAACCTTTTCATAAACTTGATAGGAAGCACTTAATACCTCTCTCTCTCTAAAATTGCACAGAAATGACCAAAAAGTTATTTTACAGAACTAATTAAATTTTCTTAATGTGCATGCATTAATCATGTTGATGTACCTAAGACAAAAGTGTGAAGTATTTTAGTGTGGGTATTTCAGTGAAGGAAAAGTAATGTATAGTTGTGGGTTAACTACCATGTTTTTATTTTTATATGAAAATATATTATTTACTTTTTCCAACGTTGTTATAATAATATCTCATTTTGAATACAGTATTTAAAATACAGTGACATACATTACAGTGTGCAAAATTGTTACTTGCATTATGAAGTTTATGATATTTAAAATATTGGATGATTAAATGGATGACTAACAGTGTAAAAGTCAACCAAATGGGAAATGAAGTACACAGAAGAAGGTATGAAAGGGTCATTAAGTCCGCCGAGATCTTCCCTGATGAAAATAAACTGCAAACGTTAAAAGAAATCCAACTTATAATTAGTCCTTCACATCTGTATCACCATTCAACAATGTTTGAAATAATTCAAACTAATAAAACATAGCACATCATAACATAAACAGCTCCATAAGTTGAAAACTCCATGTGTATAACTTATCCCACAATATTCACATTTGTATTTCTATCCTTTTCATATCATCATTCAAACAGAGGAACAAAAAGAAAGTTGTCCAAACTCCCAACAAAACTTTATATCTGAATTAAGTCTTCCTGTTACTTCCAATTCCAGAGAAAACAAGTAGAAAACCCTTAGTACTTGCTCTCATTAATAAATTAATCCAAGTATTAGTCTAGTACCCCATCTCAAGCTAGAGTTGCCACCTGGCCATTTTTATGGATTTGCTTGTTGTCAAGAAAAACAGTTTAACCTGAACTTTTTTTTAAATAATTCAATTAGGTCCCTTCTAACTCTTATTTTTTCAAAAGAAATCAATTTCAGAAATCTTAACCTGTCCTCATATGACAATCTTTCCACACCATGCATTATCCTAAGAGCCCTTCTATGAACCATTTCCAGTAATGCAATGTACTTCCTAAGGAAGGGGAGCCCATGAATGATCACAATGTTACAAATGTGATCTAGCCAGAGACCTAAACAATGAAATTATAACCTCTCTCAATATTTCTGTACATACAATCTAAAATCTTATTTGATTTACTACTAGCAACAGCATATTACTTGGATGGCTTAAAATATTAATCAATCAGAACACCAAATATCCTTCTCTTCCTTAATACTGTTCACATCAAAATAATACTTACAATTCAAATTGTAACCCACATGTACTACTTTACATTTATTACAATAAATGTCCATCTTCCATTTATCCACACAATTTGACAAACAAATCCTTTTGCAAAGCAGCATTCTACTCCTCATAGCTAGAAACACCTTAATATCTTCAGCAAGTTTAAATATATCACTGAACATAAGTAAAACAGTGTTAAACCCTTTAGCTTTCTTCCATAATATTGCTCCCTTCAAAACCTGTTCAATTATTAATATTGTCCTTGACTTTATTTTTGCTGTTACCTGAAATACAAAAACCTCTTGACTCACATTTGACGTTTTGAGTAATGAAACTTTTTTCTAAGCCTTAGCAGCACCAATCTTCATTTTTATTTTTATAAATCAAAGCACAAAATAAAGGTCTGCAAACATAAAATTATTGATTTTTATTTTACTTGTTAAACACACAGGAAAAGATAAGAACCAATGTTAAATTTTCATGAAATCCTTATAATAAATATACCAGAATGCATCTCAGAGCATCTAGAATTTAAAAAGTTCAAACCTGTAGCATTCCTTTTTGTGCTTTTCACATTTTACTTTTTTTAAGTTTTGGATGAGCACTTATTAAACCCTGGCTAATACTTTGCCCATCACTATCATTAATGTAAATATATAAAAAAAAAGCAAAGGTTCAAACACTAACCTCTGAGGCCTTCACTAGTCACAAGGGTCCAGTTTAATTGGATTACATCAATAACAACCTTTTAGGTTTCTTTTGTCCAACTACCTTACAATTCAATTAACTACTCTTTCTCTAATACCTATTAGTATTACTGACACAATTTTGTTAGCTAATCAATTGTGAGGTACCTTTTAAAAAGTTAAGAAGGCCAAGTCAACATCCTTTTTATTCACTAGATAACAAGTAACATCCTCCAAAAGAAGATAACATAATAGTAAGGCCAGATTTTCCTTTGGTGTATCAATTTTGGCTTTCTTTGATATTGTATTTCATTAAACTATTTTATAAAGATTCTCTTACCAGACTCCAGCATTTTTTTTCCACAACAGAAGTCAGGCCAATTGACCTATAATTTCCAAGACAACTCTTATTACCTCCTTTAAAAACAGGATTAACCTATGAACTTTCCAATCCTCATGCACCCACTGTCTATTGACCTACCAAAAATGAGAGAGAGCCTTTGATACCTGACTTTTTTACCTCCTTTAAAACCCTGGAGAAAATATTGTCTAGTGCTGGTACCTTATCTGTTTTTAATCTCTTAACTCTTTAAACCCGTAATTTTTAGCTCGTTCTGCCATTGATCTGAAATTTGTTTCAAAACAAATGACAATGCTTCACTGAACTTCTGGTCTATTAATAAAAGGTGGATAATAACATGGTTGGATTAATAATAGGTAGGCAAACAACAATTTATAAGCATAAGGAAAAGTTTTATTGATCATGGAACATACTACATGTTTCAACAGAACATTGGTCTGTCTTCTTCCTTAGTTAAATATGGTTGGATTAGTTTCAGCCAAAAAGAAATAAATGTTATCAGATGATGTCACTGTCCGATGTGTAAATCAGGATTTTCACTTTCAGTCGGATGCTAGCACCATCCGCTTAGGTTTAAGGAGTCAATCTTTCTACCAAGGGATTAATATCTACATGACTCAGGCCAACTACAATGTTTCCCATAGTATGCTGAGGACCAAGAATAGTGCTCAACATCCTCTCTTGTACAAACAGAAGAAAATATTTAAAACCTCAGCCATTTCATAGTCTCCAACTAAACTCTTTCCACTGCTACCTTATAAAGTTCCAGTTTTATTTTTCTAACAAAATCAAGCCCTAATTTTTTTAAGTATTCATCAAGCATTTTCTTGAACTCTCCCAATCCTGTTGTGTTTACCACATCTGATGCCAATCTATTCCAAAGGCTGACTACCCTGTTCATAAAATAAAATTGCCTAGTTACAGATGACTTTTACCTGCCAAATTTTAAATCTTTGTCTTCTTACTATTAAAAATAAAGTTGGTTCATCAATCCTATTAATTAATTTTTAATTTTGAACACATCAACCAAATTCCCTCTAATCCTTCTTTTCTGAAAAGAAAATAATTTCAACTTAAGGACCTTAAGTTAACCTGTCTTCATATGACAGCCTCTAGCCTCTACATCACAGGAATCATCATAACTAGTAGTAGTCCTCCTTTTCCTAACACCTGATTCAGGCAGCAATTGTCTTTCTTAAGATATGGAGACCAAGACTGAACAAAATAGTGTTAATACTCCAACTTCCAAGTCCAAATGAGGCCTAACAACTGGATCTGTACAAAGAAATGATATCTTTCTGTTTTTCAAGTCCTAGTCAGAGACCAAGATTTATAGCAAATTATACTAGAACTTAGAATTATGAAGACTGCTATTGCTAACAAGTTAATGTTAGTCTATGCACAGATGCTAAAGTTTGGTTAAATTTCAAGCTAAAACCAGAGTATTATTAAATAAAAATACTGCAGCCAGTGCAGTTGAGCTTCAAAATCAAAGTTCATTTATACATAACTTTTTGGTCATATAATTAGTAATTCTAACTACAGTACAGTACACTGTACAGATCTACAAATTACAGTAAACTTAAGTTTAATAATATTAAGCTCTTGTCCGCCACTATTGGAAAAAAATAATAATACTCAAACCTGTCCTTTCTATCTTTCACTGATAATTGCTTATATAATAAACTAATATAAATAAACAAGTGAAAGTAAGCAAAGTTCGACGTAAACGATATTAACTATTAATTCTCTCGTTTCTTGTCTCGCTCACGTTACCTTAGTCTGCAAATTGTAATTCGACTTCAAATCATGTCAACAACTTCAAAGGGACGTTTCATATTAAAGAATACGTTTGCGATAAAAATATTTGTTTTACACGTCAATCGAAAACACAAAAGTAAAGGTTGATATTTTTTTTATATGAAGATTTAAAAATATTTTCTTTTTATAGTTTCGACTTGAAACATTCTATTTTAAGAATAACTTTACAAATGTACCTAAAGCCTATAATTCTATCGTTTCAGTACCAGAAGATAAATCACTTTAGTCATTTTCCATAACAAAATACAAAATACTTTATAAGGCGGTTTCATGTCCAACAATACAAATTAAAGATACTGATATTGCCTGTTTTAATAATAGAAGAAATAAAGCTCAAAATAATAAAGTTATAAATATTTTAAAAAGTAAAATATTGTTGCGTCAGCGAGGTCACGTGACTAGTATTACGCCACGTCCTTCTCTCGAACCTTCGTGAATTATCGGGAGACTAGTAGATTGGGGGTAGATGGTATATATAAGATGGTCACAACGTGACGAGGTAATGAGTAATTGAACTGCAGTCAGAGAGTATTGTTGAAGTTGAGCACGTGAGACGTTCGTTGTTATAGCGTTT
>NW_013671088.1:56392-59975 GCF_000517525.1 Limulus polyphemus
ACGGAGACGTAACAATATTTATAATAATGTTAATGAATGTCATAAAGGCCTTCTTTATAATTTGTAGCATTAATTAAATCAATCAAAGTATTTCTTATAATTGGGCATGGCATGGCCTGGTTATTATGATGCTCTACTTGCAATCACAGGTCATGGGTTCCAATTCTATAACCAAACATATTTGCCTTGCAACTGCGAGGGTCAATCCCATTGTTTGTTGGTAAAAAAGTAGCCCAAGAGTTGGTAGTGAGTGAAGTAGCTGCCTTCCTTCTAGTCAATCAGTTATGAATTAGGGAAAGATAGCACTGATAGCTCTCGAGTAGCGTTGGCTCAAAATTTAACAAACAAATACACTTTCTTATAATTACTATTTTATCATTGTTCTAAAGTACTGGAGTCACACATATTATTCGTTTCATTTAGTTTTGTTCTGCGGCAAATAATAAAACAGACATATCTACAACAGCTTCAATATTGTTGTGACGGTATGATATTCCCAGGTGTAATGATTTACTTAAGAATAATCGGGTAGGTACCACAAGATAACAGGAGGTTCGCTAGAAAATGTATTACTGATCAAAATCTCTTCTATTTCTACTGAGTTCTACCATTTCTATGAATAGAAAGAGACTAGACACAGTGTAAAACCCAGTGAACTAGTGAAAACGTTTACTTAACATACAAAACTTTAACAAAAGTGACAAGTGCATGATACAAATGGCAGCCCCTTTACTGAATAGTAAATCTGCAAATCCTCTAATAACATAATAGGATATTTATTAAGAAACAGTTAGCCTTCATTATTAAACTTAAGAGAGTATTTTACAAAGTGTCATACTGATGTCTGATGGCATCGTGTGCGACAGATAAATTTGGCACCCGCCAACCCATAACTTCGCTTTTTTAGCCAATTGAGTAATCGGCGCATCCCTTCGAGTTGATGAACTGTGTATCCAAAGTACAACCTTGAGTTTATAGTATTTAAAACAAAAAGATAGCTTTCGATCCTCGGTAATATAGTGGCGAGTATCCCCGCTTTTCACACGAGAGCCCGTGGTTCGATTCCCCGCCGGGGAGTACACATATTTATCTATGCTTTTGTATAAGAAACAACTCCGATTAAGTCTGGCTTATGCAATTACTTTTGGAATAGTCAATACATTATTTAAATTTGCAAACGATATTGAGGTTTTGGATGTTGCCAAATGTAAAGAGGATACTGCTGATTTAAAAAAGAAGTTAGATTATTCAGTGAATTTAGCAAATAAATGGCAAATGAGTTTTAATTACAATAAATGCAAAATAATCCATGTGTGTTCGCGTAATTTGAATTATAAGTATAATTTGGATGAGAATAACCTTATCAGTGTTATGAAGGAAAGAGATCTTGGTGTATTAGTTGATCAGTCTCTAAAGCCATCCAAGCAGTGTGCTGTTGCTAGTGGTATGGCAAATATGATTTTAGGTTGTATATACAAACACATTGAATACAAGTCTACAGATGTTATAATTTCATTGTACAGGTCACTGGTTAAGTCCCATTTGGAATATTGTGTTCAGTCTTGGGCTCCTTACCTTAGGAAACAAATTGAATTGTTGGAAATAATTCAGAGAAATGTTACTAGAATGGTACCTGGGATGGAGGGGTTATCATACGAAAGGCTGAAATCTCTCAAATTGTTTTCTCTTGAAAAAAGATGAGTTGGGGGATTTGATTGAGGTGTTTAAGATTGTAAAGGGAATTTATAATGTTGATCTTTTTCATATTTAACAGTGAAAATAGTAAGAGTAGGGGACACAAGTATAAATTTTGGCAAGGTAGGAGTCATCTTCAGCTAAGACAGTTTCCTTTTTCTAACAGGGTGGCTGGCCTTTATAATGAGTTGCCTTCAGATGTTATGGATTTAAGAAAAAGCTTGATAACTATATAAATGATAAGGTCTGGCTTTAAGATTTTTAAAATGATTTTAATTTAGTTTAGAGGCTGGAATAGCCGAGATGGTCCAATAGGTCTCATGTTGTCCCAAACTGTTATGTTAACTGAAGGCTTGAGCTGGAGAAAAAACTGAGACACCACAGCATTATATATACAAACTTTCTACCATGCCATCCCTCCAATGATGTTCATTACTTACTGTTAGCAGTAAGAAAAGAAAAATAAGGGATAATTTCACTATGAGATATCTGAACTGCCAGTGGTAGAGATTATTGTTTATTTCTATATAGTATTCTCCATACTGAGGGGAATCTTTCTTTTGAGAAAGCATATGCAATACCTTAGTTGAATGATCTAGTTCAAAAGTAACTAGGGCGAGAACTTAGTGGCTCCCTTGACAGACATTTTATATTAAAACTACTTACGGAGTATGTAGAGAAATCTTAAAGTTTTTGATATTAAAAAATGGGATATGAAACACATACTGCTTGCATGCACAGCGGACTCTGGGTTCTTTGAGATTATTAATTAAAAAGAATAGTGCAAATTATAGTTCCACTTAATGGTAATTGTAAAAAATGTCATTTCTTCTGTTTTTGTGTCAGACAAAAATGACATTTACTTACTAATCTTGTATCTTTGTTACTTCATCGAAATACAAATTTAATATTCAAAGTAATGAATTAGCTGAATAAAACAACTTAATTATCAACTAACAAACTTACTAATTTGCTCTAGCCTAACTCGCTCTTTACATATGGCGAAATTGTTTCTTAAAACAGACATTAAGGCGACATACATAACTTATTTTAATCTTTCTTTTGGCTAAACAACTATACAAATATCTATAAACTTCTAGATTACAAATATAACCTGTAACACTATTCCTGGGCGAATTGTGGAGCACCTTGAACTAAAACAATGGCAGATTAAACTTAAATTTACACATTGTCAAGTAGATTACATGGGATTTTAAAGTGTGTTGCCTTTAAGAATGTGTGAGAAAGAGCTGGAAGTAGCAGTGACACTGGATGACATTTTCACCCTGAACTGAGATATGCAAAATGATCTATGGGAATAAAAATGATCAGATAAAGGTGAGGAGTTTGTTTTTTTATTAATCAGTGTTATTTCACATTTACTGATGATGCACCATGCTTTCAAGAACAATAGTTATTTATAGCTGAAAAGATGTAGGTAACTACATCAACTAGGCAGAAGTAGATTGAATTTATTGCTTCATGTTACTAGCACTAGAATTAGTACACATCATAAAATGTGCGAGAGATAAAGTAAGAATCTACTGGCCATGGTTGCTAGATGTTTATGTTGCTAATGCTTAGTGCACAATTCGTTACTGCACATGGTACGTTTATTTTTTTTTGTGTTACTTACCTAAGTGGCAAATAATATAAAAATAAAGGTTATTCAGAGAACCATTTTAAAGCCATTTTATACTTTTGAGAATCACATAAAATAACCCAACTTTTATATTGTTACGCCTCTAGTCGTTAGTTAATTTTCCGTAAATTCGTTCCGACGAAACTTTAGCGACACAAGTCCTTTTCTAAATAAAACTGGTTTATTCTTTCCGAATACAACTTTACGACACACTTAATTTCAACAGTCGCTCTATAGCAAACACTA
>NW_013671088.1:60307-63529 GCF_000517525.1 Limulus polyphemus
CGTAACAATATTAAACACAACATTTGACCCACACAGTCTAATAACTGAGGAAATGGATAAAGTAATAGTAAAAACTATATAAAACACGGGTGTTGTTGTTAAGCACAAAGCTACACAAAGGGCTATCTGTGCTCTGCCCACCACGGGTATCGAAACCCGGTTTCTAGCGTTGTAAATCTGCAGACATATCGCTGTGCCACTGGGGGAGCATATAAAACACAGCAATACAATCTGGCAATGTTCATTAACTCAGTAAATGTATAAACTAACAGTGAAATTTATATAAAGCACACAACATTAAAATCAGACTGACTCTATTAATTAATAAAGCAAATGGATAAACTGAAAGTAAAACTATATAAAATAGAACATTATCCAATAGCGAACAAAGAACAAATACATTTCTCAATTTTGTTACTAAAACCTTTCTGTTTGGTGAAAAGACATGGGAGAAAAGCGGTTCCTTTATTAAATAAAAGTACGTAACAATGTAAAGCGTCAATATAAAGTACAACCATATACATAAAATAAGTAAATAAGCCATGCGTAAAATAAAAAAAAAGTCTATGATCAAGACTTTTTTACTAATTTTGTGTTACCACATCTTATTAGAATTTCAATGGCCGGGCGTTTGTTAAGGATTAAAATGCAGGACTATAAATTCGAAGTTCATTGTTCACGTCCCACTACTGAAAAACGCTCTCCGTACATTGGGACAGTGGATGTGCAGTGTCAGTTTGGGTCAAATCCAAATATTTGGTCAGACAAACGTTGCCACAGGATTGGTATCGGATGCTGTTGATTCACTGTCATCCCTCTAGTCTATAAGTTCAAAACCGAAAACGGCGATGAGCAGATTGCTTTTGCGCGAAAATGTTAAGCAAATAAACAAAAAATATTTCGGTATTGCAGGAATATACAGAAAACACAATATGTTATTTGTTTGTTTTGAAGTTAAGCACAAAGCCACACAATGGGTTATCTGTGCTCTGCTCACCACGGGTATCGAAACCCGGTTTTTAGGGTTGAAAGTCCGCAGACATACCGCTGTGCCGGGCAGTATTTTATTAGAAAACATTCAAGTCAGTATAGTTAAGCTTTTACAAAACAATAAATTCTCGACATCTAAGGAAAACTTTAGCAGTCGATTTTTTTAATTCTCGAAAAAAGAGTTTGATAGATGCTGCTACTAGAGAAATTCGATTTCGTACATGTTAATTAAGTTTTATTTTTGTAATTGTTGTTGTTTCTAAGATTGCATTAAAGTTTTTCAAATACTTTAAACTTATTATATGTCTGGTTAAAAATATGAATTAAATATATATATATATATATATGCATACAATGTTACTGATGTGACATTCGGAATAACATTTAATTTTCTGCATTTGTTGTGAAGATGAATTTGCTGACTAATTTCAAACATCGGAACACATTATACTACACATCAGATTAGCTATTATTATTATTATGTTTAAATTAAACTGAATCTTAAGTTGTTATTTTCGTGTTATTTTAATAACAAGCACTTAACAACATTAAATCTTTGTAACATGTTTGACGATAGTATTCATTGTGTTTAATACATTTTACATTACACACGCTCACTAGTTAGAGTAATCGGTGTGTTGCTTTTAATTTTACTCTAGTGAAATAATGCTTTATATTTTGTGGAAACTTTGTATTGTTTCACGATTGTTACAACATTCATGGCGAATAAACAGAAGTGACTAATATTTTTTTTATAACGTTTAGTTTTTAATTTGTATATTTAAATTTCCTTTCGAATAGAAAATATTGCCAGTAAACCAAAATAGTAAAAAAAAGTAACAATATAAATTGAGTCATTAATTGGTAAACAAAATTCTCATGTAAAAGACTTTCAGTTAATTTTTATTCACTATATATTCACTGTAACAAACTGATGTAATTATATTCAAGAAAAATGTGCACGACAATGCGTCGAAAGGTGAGTGGTACTATATGATAACAGTACTTGCTGCGATCCGCAAAATATTTGCGGTAGTTTTCATATCCTTCGCTTGAATTTTCCTTATTCTATCATTTTCACGCATAACATTTAAGCTACGCTTTCTTAGGGTCATTATGTATTAGATCGATAAATTCTGGTCTATTTGAAAAAAAAATTACGCTGTCAGACAAAGAAACTCACCTAGACGTAACTTTATTTAATAAAACTACACGTAAAGTAAAGTAATGATATTTATAATAGTATGCAGAGTGTGAAATAGTCATGAGCGTTCAGTGTATGACATGGTGTTACGAGTTGAAACAGGGAAACTCGCAAAACGAAGAATAAAACCCGTAGTAAAGAAGAAAGTACCTAAAAGGTGTTTATAGTAGTCTATGAAACGAACCGAAGCTAAATTATTGCAAAATAAAGTAACTATAGAGTTGTAATGAAAGCAAACTTAGCTAAATATGCAGAAACGTCTTAATACGTGTTCACAAAGTGATAAGCATGTAGGTTTGAACGAACTTCACATGATTATTTTAGACCTAAATCGAGAAAGCCCATAGCAATTGTATTTAGCGTAATGTTAATTTTTAAGGAAATTACACGTGGATTAAGCGTTGTTTGTGTGAAATAATTCGCAAATAAAAAATTAAAGTCGAAATCGAAGCCAGTCGTCACGTGATGACAACGACATTGTGCCATCGTGTAGCACATTCGTTGCATTAAGAAGTTTGACTAAGCAAAAAACAGGTAAAGCGATTCTAACTGGAAAAGCCAATATGCAATCCGGACTCCTTGGACAAAGGCCTTTCTAATAATGTGAGATCAGTAGCGTTTTGTCGAGAAATTTGCGAGAAAAGTTCCGGTCAGACAAACGCAAGCGTATTATTTACATATAATATCAGTAATTTCATCTACATTTGCTGGGTAAAACACCATACGTACACATCCAACAAGTTACAGTAGATAGCTGAGTTGCAAACACAGTTCCATTTTATTTACTGACAATGTAAAGACGGTGTTTTATACTGTTGCGTCATCGAGTCACATGACTACTGTGACGCAACGTTTCTAGAACTATCATGTACTTTGGCGAATGTTCTACTTCTTACTAGATATAGGGTAGGCTGGTATATAAAAGAGGGGAATGTAATGTGTGCGTAGATAGTGAGTAATTGAACTGCAGTCAGAGAGCACGAGAGAAGTTACGGCGTTTGTTTAGCGCGAGTATTGAGATTAAGTGT
>NW_013671089.1:0-1139 GCF_000517525.1 Limulus polyphemus
CCTTTGTTTGTAATATTTATTGGTTAATTCTGAAACTTACTCCTTTTTGTAATATTTATTGGTTAATTCTGAAACTTACTCCTTTGTTTGTAATATTTATTGGTTAAATCTGAAACTTATTCCTTTTGTTTGTAATATTTATTGGTTAAATCTGAGACATATCATTTTTGTGGAAATTTCTATTGTCTTATTTATTGCTCAGCTATAAAAATACTGCCTAGTTATCAAAATATTACCCAGTTATGATTAGTGATGATCGGTGCGGTAGTTTCCGAGATCCGAGTTTTGGACGTATACATCGCAAGCTCAATTAAAGATTGTTATTTGTTAATTCTTGCCTGTGCTACTATGTAGGGATGATACAAATGCCATCCCTGCCATCTTGTTTACATCGTTTTTAAAGGATTGATATCAGCCATCCCTACATTTACTTCATTTTTTTGAAAAGAGCTCAAGTGAAAACACTTATTTTTTTATTATTTTCCCGCTAGATGGCAAGAAATAAAATAAATATTTTCCATAAATGATAATTGAAATCTCTGGTTCAACTTCTTTATAAACGATATTACAAGTCTAAGGTTAAATTTGTGTATCTCTCATATTAAATATCTAAGGTTCATCTTTTTTTTTTACAACTCTAACTTACAAGAAATTTAATGTTGTCAAACCCGTTGATGACGAATTTCAGTTCATGTTCGGATAGACCGAGGTTACAGAGCCATTCTTCCACACTTGTAAACGTTTCTTCTGTCGTCTCTGTTTGAGAAAACAAAGAATGTAACTAACTGTATGTTTTCAAACAATTGGAATACGTAACAATTAAACAGAAACAACTGTTGAAGTTCTTAGATATATTATACTAAACTAGTTATAATTCTAATAACTTAAGTGTGAAAGCAAAGAATAATGTGTGATGATATGTCAACCAGATTTTACAGTCATGGCCAAAATGACTGCAGATTTTGTAACAAATATCATCATTATTATTAAGATGGAATACAAACACACTTAGTGCTATTAAACTGAGAAATGCATGTTATATTAAACATCTACATACGTAATTTGTATAATGAGACAGGTTCTATGGACATCATGAACAATTTTTTAGAACAGCAAACAATTTTATCAGACCCCTGTAG
>NW_013671089.1:1335-4845 GCF_000517525.1 Limulus polyphemus
GTGTAATTCAGCATTTCACCTATCACAATAAAACCTTACCAAAACACATATAATGACAAAATATAACATCGAATTATAAAAAAATAGCGTCTGTAACTTAATATCAGTTCATATTAAACATTCAGTACCTGATTGATCCTCCTCGTACTCTAATAACTTCTGCAAGGCGATGTGGCATTCTGTCCATCAGGTTATTGATGTAATCCACCGCTGAAACTCAGCTACAATAGCTGTTTTGAGGTCGTGGTTATCAATTTTCTGGCTCAGTTCTGCTCAACAGTTTTCAATGGGATTACAATCTGGAAACTTTGCTGCCCATGGCAATCTTGTAACGTCCTCCTGGTTGAGATAATCCTGTACAACACGCACACTGTGTGTAGTAGCATTGTCATTCTGGATCATAAAGTTATTGCCCTAGCATATGGCAGAAATATCGTCTCCATGTGATGCCTGTAGGAGACGCCATTGACGTTTCCCTGGAGGGTATGAAGAACAATTTTTCCACCATGATCAATAGCTGCCCAAACATGTACTGCACCACCTCCTGTGTGTTCCCTGTAGTAAAAACAGTCTTCTCTCATCCGTTCTCCAGGCAAACAACGAACACGAATCTTACCGTCAGCTTTAACATGCCAGAAACAGGACTCATCTGAAAAGATGACATGTAGCCAGTGTCCTAACTGGTAGATGTCATGCTATCTTGCCCAAGTTACACTGTGACGGCGATGAATTCTTGTTAATATCAGTTTGCAGATATCCCTTCTTGCAAAATAACCTTGTTTGGTTAGTCTCCTATTTACTGTTCTTCTGGATATCCTGGAATGAATGTGTTCATGCCGTTCCTAGCGTAAAGTGTTGCAAGACTTCTTTCGACCTTGACGTGTTAACCCGATTAAAACAGGGTCATCTCAGGCAGTAGTTATTCGGTGTCTACCGGTAAACTTTCCTGGAACAATGTTTCCTGTTGTCCGATGGCGTTTCAGGATTCTTGATACAGTATACTGGCAGTACCCTAATGTTCTGGCAATGTCCGTTTGCTTTATTCCATTTCTGAACAGTCGAACAATTATAGGGTTTATAACTTCTGGCACGTGACATGGCATGACTCTACACCAACTACAGAGAAACTTTGTGAACAAAGCGTTGATTTGTTTCAAAGATAGTTGATATCAAAATCCCACCGTTTCAAACAACACAGGTGTGTATGTGTGTTTTGACGAACAAGTGATGAGAACAACTTATACGGACCAGAATAATAACTCTGACATGTTTATCTGATCACAAGTTACTTTCTCTGTTACTACTCGGACATTTACTCAATAACTACTCCATGGACGTAGACAATAACATCAATATAGAACAGAATGTAAACATTTTGGCCAAGACTGTAAATGATATACCTAAATTCGAAGAGTTTTGTCTCCCAATATCATGGATCATAAGGCTGACTACGATACAACAGACCCCAAAAAATGCTTTTTAATATCAACTTACATAAACAATAAACGTTATGGTGTGAGCTACATTAAGTTGATGATGTGTAATTGTTTATTAGTTTTTACTTGGGTCATTTCCTATTTAGAATTAGGCTAAAAATTAATATCACATTATTATTTATTTATTTAAACCCTATTTATTCATTCTTATTATTTATTTTACTATTTACTCATTATTCAGCAAATGACGAACCAGTTACACGGATACGTATGGAAATGTGTACTTGGATAGGTAATAAATAATATGATATTTGTAACTAATGATATACATTATAAGTTTCATAAACAGATTGCATTCTAGTAACCTAACTTATTTTAAAGAAATTAAAAAGTAGCGATCCTGGATGTCTTTTACTTTGAACTGATTTCACAAAGGAAGTTATAATATCTTATAACGACGAAATATTCAGTTTATTCCACCAATAATGTTTTGTTAAACACTCTTCAAAAGAATTGGAGAACCAATCAGGTACCTGGGTTCTGGTCTTCATCAACTCCATCTTTTCCCCCTTCTTCCATACTAGTATTCAGAGAGGCCATAATTTCATCCCATTCAGAGTCCATCTTTTCTGGGTCGAAATCACCCGCTAGGAACCGTGACATGCGCGTGATTACGCTTATTGTCTGTCTGAGCCACTGAATCCCTAAAAAACAAAAACCGAGAAATATTCCAAAAACTCTTGCTACGAGGTTTTAAATTTGAACTGTTTTTGGTTAATTTATGTTTTTACTGTTACCTGTCCCACTATCGAATAACATGTTTTGAAATACCACTACAAGATTATTATATATATAAATATGTGTCATAACAATTTCATTGCTTGATAAGCTGATCGTCTGCTGCACATTCAACAACTCTAGGAAATATAGGGTGTGAAAATGACGTGAGTATTGTAAGCTGTATTACTTAATAAAGATAAGTTTTATATTTTTATTCTTGTCTGATTTTTCATGGAAAGTTCAAATCAGTATTTAGGTATTGAGACATCTGTATTATTAAGGTCGTTTTGTCAATAATTCTTTCATTAAGAATCACTGCACTTCAGAAAAGTACTACCGTATTATTGAGAACACTTTTATCCATAACTCATGAACGATTTAAAACCGGAAAATTTGATTAGTTCTTAATAGACATAAGGCATCAGACAAATTAGAAACTGCTAATTAATATTGTTAAACCGCCGCTTTCTTTTTAATAAATTTACAGTCATTTTAAGTAAAGACACTGCTCGGATTTGTAGCTACAATGTCGCTCTCTCTCTCGTTTCGTTCTTTCTCGAGATTGTTCTTACAACGTTGCGCATTCATTTATTACTCACTCACGTTAAAACTAAAGAAATGATGAAGGGTGAAAGAACAAATATGAACTGTATTCGAAATGCTGTCAAGAAACAAAATAAAAATATACAGATTGAAACACGCCCAGAATCCATGTTTCGTTCAAACACACTTAGTGTCAGAATAGTGAATACTCTTACTTCAGTCAAACACACTTAGTGTAAGAATAGTGAATACTCTACTTCAGTCAAACACACTTAGTGTAAGAATAGTGAATACTCTTACTTCAGTCAAACACACTTAGTGTAAGAATAGTGAAAACTCTTACTTCAGTCAAACACACTTAGTGTAAGAATAGTGAATACTCTTACTTCAGACAAACACACTTAGTGTAAGAATAGTGAACACTCTTACTTCAGACAAACACACTTAGTGTAAGAATAGTGAATACTCTTACTTCAGACAAACACACTTAGTGTAAGAATAGTGAACACTCTACTTCAGTCAAACACACTTAGTGTAAGAATAATAAACACTTACTTCAGACAAACACATTTAGTGTAAGAATACTGAATACTCTACTTCAGACAAACACACTTAGCGTAAGAATAGTGAACACTCTTACTTCAGACAAACACACTTAGTGTAAGAATAGTGAATACTCTTACTTCAGTCAAACACACTTAGTGTAAGAATAGTGAACACTCTTACTTCAGACAAACACACTTAGTGTAAG
>NW_013671089.1:4855-6135 GCF_000517525.1 Limulus polyphemus
TTTAATTTGTTCACAGAGAACCAAAATAGTTTAAACCTGTACACAGAGAACCAAAATAACTTTAATTTGTTCACAGAAAACTAAAATGGTTTAAACCTGTACACAGAGAACCAAAATAGTTTAAACCAGTATACAGAGAACCAAAATAGTTTAAACCTGTATACAGAGAACCAAAATAGTTTAATCCTGTATACAGTGAACCAAAATAACTTTAATTTGTTCACAGAAAACTAAAATAGTTTAAACCTGTATACAGAGAACCAAAATAGTTTAAAACCAGTATACAGAGAACCAAAATAGTTTAAACCTGTATACAGAGAACCAAAATAGTTTAAAACCAGTATACAGAGAACCAAAATAGTTTAAAACCTGTATACAGAGACCTAAAAATATTTTAACTTGGCACCTAAGGAATAGAAATAGTTTAACCCGGAAAACACAGCTCCAAAATAATTTAAATGGGTACGTACCCGGTGCCACTCCATGTGTAAGATTCCGAGCTTCTTTCTTTACAGTTCAGTCTGCCAGAACACACTTGTTATTCTTCAGTTGAATAGTGTTTGGCACATTGAAGTAGTGGATGGCACTTTCGTTTCATATATATATATTTTGAAGTAAGCTAGCTACTAAAACCGATTAGTCAACTTTAACCTGGAAGAAGTTAATGTCTTCCCAGGTAGGACAGACTAAACATGCCCTTCTTTTAGTTACCAGTGCAGTATCAAATGGAACGAAGACTGTTGATGAGTTGCGGGAAGAATCCAAAGTCTAACAACATAGAGGTCTCTAACTCTCGTTCCCAGTGGCGGGGTCATTATAGGTTCTTTGCTCTTAACGGTATGATTATGTCTTATCAATACACAAACATGAAGAACAACATGACATAACGAAAGAACGTTTCTAGAAAAATGCAACTGGCATAAAATAGTGTCTCTTTATGAATTAAATCATTATAATCAAATTGCTTTACGTGTGTTAGTGCAATAATACAACCAGTGTAAGGACGAGTAGTGTATGTGTATTAGTATAATAATACAACCAGTGTAAGGACAAGTAGTGTATGTGTATTAGTATAATAATACAACCAGTGTAACAATAAGTTGTGTATGTGTATTAGTGTAATAATACAACCAGTTTAACAACAAGTAGTGTATGTGTATTAGTATAATAATACAACCAGTGTAAGAACAAGTAGTGTATGTGTATTAGTATAATGATACAACCAGTGTAAGAACAAGTAGTGTATGTGTATTAGTATAATGATACAACCAGTGTAAGAA
>NW_013671089.1:7135-11448 GCF_000517525.1 Limulus polyphemus
GGACAAGTAGTGTATGTGTATTAGTATAATAATACAAGTAGTGTATGTGTATTAGTGTAATAATACAATCAGTGTAACAACAAGTAGTGTATGTGTATTAATGTAATAATACAACCAGTGTAAGAACAAGTAGTGTATGTGTATTAGTGTAATAATACAACCACTGTAAGAACAAGTAGTGTATGTGTATTAGTGTAATAATACAATCAGTGTAACAACAAGTAGTGTATGTGTATTAGTATAATAATACAATCAGTGTAACAACAAGTAGTGTATGTGTATTAGTAAAATAATACAACCAGTTTACATATCAATTACTAACTCTAATATATCAGATCAGCCTGGACTTATGCATATCAATTACTAACTCTAATATATCAGATCAGCCTGGACTTATGCATATCAATTACTAACTCTAACAACATCACATTAGTCTGGACTTATACATATCAATTACTAACTCTAACGATATCAGATCAGTCTGGACTTATACATGTCAATTACTAACTCTAACAATATCAGATCAGTCTGGACTTATACATATCAATTACTAACTCCAACAATATCAGATCAGTCTGGACTTATACATGTCAATTACTAACTCTAACGATATCAGATCAGCCTGGACTTATACATGTTAATTACTAACTCTAACGATATCAGATCAGCCTGGACTTGTACATATCAATTACTAACTCTAACAATATCAGATCAGCCTGGACTTATACATATCAATTACTAGCTCTAACAATATCAGATCAGTCTGGACTTATACATATCAATTACTAACTCTAACGATATCAGATCAGCCTGGACTTATACATATCAGTTAGTAACTCTAACAGTATCAGATCAGTCTGGACTTATACATATCAGTTACTAGCTCTAACAATATCAGGTCAGTCTGGACTTATACATGTCAATTACTAGTTCTAACAATATCAGATCAGTCTGGACTTATACATATCAATTACTAACTCTAACGATATCAGATCAGCCTGAACTAGTTCTAACAATAAAAGACTTGGCCCGTCTCATAGGCCATTTTCACATATACAACGGAATTTCTAGTAACTTGACCAAATTTTGTATTTATATAATGTATAATTGATAATAATAAAAAAAAACTGGAAGAAATTGTCTCATAAAATCGATAGAAATTTCCCAATTTTTACTTTTTGTTCCCCTTTTTTTTATAAAATTTGGAAAATAAAAGGTGTGAATGAGAAATATCGTGGTCTGCTTTTGTTTTAATCAAATAGAGTTCAAGAAGATTTTTGATATGCCTAAAAATAGCTAGTTTATTAGTTATTTTAACTTAAACAATTATGTCCATGTTGTAATGAAGGATTACCTTTAATATATTGAGTTTTGTCTCCAAAATAAAGAAGGAATTTGTCAAGTATATATATATATATCAATTAGAGTGACGATAACCACAACCTGATAACTACAACCAATATAAAGTCGCGGTGGAACGAAATGTATCAGAACTACATTTTGATATCGTTTGGTGTTTTGTGGTTAGTGTGATACTACCCAAAACTGACCGTTTGGGGGAAGAGTACGTAATAGCCGGCCCTTTCCTCGCAAAATATTCGTACATTCAGATCACAAGTCTCTGTTCCAATAAGAAATTTTGAATTTCCAAGACGGTATGTTGCTAAACGGAAGAATGTGGATCAACGTGGGGTTGTAGGACCATACAAAAATAGACTTGCAGTAAGTCGTACTCCAGCCGTTGTAAGCAAAATGTGGTGTCTTGTAATAGATGAGAAGCCACGAACACAAAGATCAGTGGCAAAAGCTTTGCACGTGACCTTGGCAATAATGCGCAACATAATTAAGAAGGACCTCCATCTGACACAAGTCACGTGTACACAAGTTGCTTTGCTCTCATACGATATATGAAATCACCCATGAAATAATACAGATATTTATTCTATTCCAAACGAAGACATGCCGATCAAGTATTTGGACCCAGCGCCCATGGATTCCTGTGCAATGTGATTGTTGAAAGAGACTTTGGGAAACCGTCGTCCTCGTTCGTATACTAGATATTTTGTAGAAAGATGTAGGAAACAGTGGCGTGTTTTGAACATTGCACTATTACAACGTAGCCTTTTGCAATGGAAAATACGTTGCAGGACTATTATCAAGATGCACGGTAGTCAGATAGAGTATGGCCGGATGTGTCGATATGTACTGTAATGACACGGTGAGACCCCTAAATACTCAACCTCTGTATAAAAAAAAAAGTGTAAGAACTTATGATAAATTAGCTCCCGTATCTTTGTATGCATTTTTCTAAATTAATTGTCTAAATATATAACACGCACACGGTACAACTCCTTCACTAGTTGATAAATGCTGTAAATATTTTCCTCGTCATCAAATTTCCCTTTTTATTTTAGTTGTTGTTGGTTTTCGCGCTCTTGAAAACACGAACAAAACAAAAACCGGTCAGTTTCATATTGCTATACTCTCCAACCCCTAGCATAACGAGGAGAGCGAGACGCCACGTGAACATTCAAATCACATGACTCGGCTGTAAAGGTAACAGTTGAAAAACGATAGATGCGAGTACGTGTATATCTCGAGAATGTTCTGAAAACAAAGATAAGAAGTGCTTAATACAATAATATAAAATTTTCATCTTTCATCTCTGCCTGTACCTACGGACTTTTGTTACACCGCGTTTAATGGGCGTAACTTGGCCTTGCGCTTCAACGTTAAGTCTACAATATGTTGTGTAAGTTGTAACGTTACTCCACAACCGACGATAAACCTTGAAGTTTGTTTTTATATTAAACTACAATAACCCGTGTTGTGTTGACGAAAGAAACATGCTGGTCAATGTCCCATATCTTGTCACTTTGTTCGTCTGTTTGTTGAGGGTCACGGTGGCACAGATGCAGAAAGGTACGTATCACAACGTTTTTTTTTTTTTAGAGTAGTGTTACTGTATTACTATTAGTTAACTCTCTCAGTATGTCGATCCAATCAGAGTTTGGCTGTTAATTTAAATTTAATTTAGAGAAAGATTTTAATGAAAAGTAAAAATACTGAACAAGGAGTTACATGTTATTTGAACTGTGGGATATTAATTCAGAGCTCGATACACTGGCTATATATATATATATAAATATACCAACCATGCAAATACCACTGGCAGTTAAGTTATTTTGCATAATAGCCGGGTCACGTTCAACCGCTCGCTCACTTCGTTACACGAGCTGATCGTACAGACTGAACCCATTCCGTTTACTGAGGGGAATAAATAAGAGTGAAGTGACCTAACAGAGTGTAGGGTAATAAGGTATATTGAGAGCTCTCGAATACCAAATATTCTCCAATTTTTCCAGTTTAAAGCTCCACGGTTTTCCACGTTAATTTAATTTATTCTTACCTTTG
Organism: Limulus polyphemus; assembly: GCF_000517525.1. NCBI lineage: Eukaryota > Metazoa > Arthropoda > Merostomata > Xiphosura > Limulidae > Limulus > Limulus polyphemus. The sequence continues at coordinate 10,550 of NW_013671089.1, forward strand.
TAATGTGTAAGTTCCAGAAATGAAGACATTTCACAACTGTAATGTGAGGGTATGTGGACATTTCAGAAGTAAAATATCTATACAAAACATGACATTGACGTTGTTCCATTATATTATAATCACAAATTAATATACTACGCTATTTACCGTTACGTGATTGCCACAGATATCCGGATAACGTCTTATACCAGTGCACGATTTTCAAAGCTTAACAAACAACGTTTTATATTTATATTACCATACAGCGTTTTATGCCATGTGTCACATACAAACAGCAAGTTTTATACTGGTTAAATATCACAGATTACCCAACGTTGTTTTATACTGGTTAAATATCACAGATTACTCAACGTTGTTTTATACTGGTTAAATATCACAGATTACTCAACGTTGTTTTATACTGGTTAACTATCACAGATTACCAACGTTGTTTTATACTGGTTAAATATCACAGATTACTCAACGTTGTTTTATACTGGTTAAATATCACAGATTAGCCAATGTTGTTTTATACTGGCTAAATATCACAGATTACCCAATGTTTTTTTATACTGGTTAAATATCACAGATTACCCAACGTTGTTTTATACTGGTTAAATATCACAGATTACTCAACGTTGTTTTATACTGGTTAAATATCACAGATTAGCCAATGTTGTTTTATACAGGTTAATTATCACAGATTACTCAGTGTTGTTTTATATTGGTTAAATATCACAGATTACTCAACGTTGTTTTATACTGGTTAAATATCACAGATTACTCAGTGTTGTTTTATACAGGTTAAATATCACACTTTACACAATGTTGTTTTATACTGGTTAAATATCACAGATTACTCAACGTTGTTTTATACTGGTTAAATATCACAGATTAGCCAACGTTGTTTTATACTGGTT
>NW_013671089.1:11952-18428 GCF_000517525.1 Limulus polyphemus
CCCAACGTTGTTTTATACTGGTTAAATATCACAGATTACTCAACGTTGTTTTATACTGGTTAAATATCACAGATTAGCCAACGTTGTTTTATACAGGTTAAATATCACACTTTACTCAGTGTTGTTTTATATTGGTTAATTATCACAGATTACTCAACGTTGTTTTATACTGGTTAAATATCACAGGTTATCAAACGTTGGTTTATACCGGTACAACAATATCACAGGTTATAAAACGTTGGTTTATACCGGTACAACAATAACACAGGTTATAAAACGTTGGTTTATACCGGTACAACAATATCACAGGTTATCAAACATTAGTTTATACCGGTACAACAATATCACAGGTTATCAGACATTGGTTTATACCGGTACAACAATATCACAGGTTATCAAACATTGGTTTATACCGGTACAACAATATCCTGAAGTATTCCCTACAATAAGCCCAATCGCCCGAAGTTTTCTCTGTAATAAGCCTAGACGCTTGAAGTTTTCTCTGTAATAAGCCTAATCGCTTGAAGTTTTCTCTGTAATAAGCCTAATCGCTTAAAGTTCCCTACAATTAGCCTAATTGCTTGAAGTTTTCTCTGTAATAAACCTAATTGCTTGAAGTTTTCTCTGTAATAAGCCTAATCGCTTGAAGTTTTCTCTGTAATAAGCCTAATCGCTTGAAGTTCCCTACAATTAGCCCAATCGCCTGAAGTTTCCCTGTAATAAGCCTAATTGCTTGAAGTTTTCTCTGTAATAAGCCTAATCGCTTGAAGTTTTCTCTGTAATAAGCCTAATCGCTTGAAGTTTTCTCTGTAATAAGCCTAATCGCTTGAAGTTTTCTCTGTAATAAGCCTAATCGCCAGAAGTTTTCTCTGCAATAAGCCTAATCGCTTGAAGTTCCCTACAATTAGCCCAATCGCCTGAACTTTCCCTGTAATAAGCCTAATCGCCTGAAGTTTTCTCTGTAATAAGCCTTATCGCTTGGAGTTTTCTCTGTGATAAGCCTAATCGCCAGAAGTTTTCCCTACAATAAGCCCAATCGCTTGAAGTTCCCTACAATTAGCCCAATCGCCTAAAGCTTTCCCTGTAATAAGCCTAATCGCTTGAAGCTCCCTACAGTGATAAGCCTAATCGCCTGAAGTTTCTCTGTAATAAGCCTAATCGCTTGAAGTTTCTGTGTAATAAGCCTAATCGCTTGAAGTTTTCCCTGTGATAAGCCTAATCGCCTGAAGTTTCTCTGTAATAAGCCTAATCGCCTGAAGTTTCCCTGTAATAAGCCCAATCGCCTGAAGTTTTCCCTATAATAAGCCTAATCGCCTGAAGTTTTTCCCTGTAATAAGCCCAATCGCCTGAAGATTTCCCTGTAATAAGCCCAATCGCCTGAAGTTTCCCTGTAATAAGCCCAATATCCTTTAAGTTCAGTTTGCCCATTTTATTTTATTGTTACTTGTTTTTCTGTTATGTTTATTTCACTTGAAAGTCCTTGTTAATGTAGAGAAACGTTTGTTAGAACGGATGGTATTTGTCTTCGAATAAAATTAGCATAGAGTATAAAGTAATTGGATATCAGGTCAACTTCAGATCTTTTACAACCACTTTAGGTATGTTATACTTACTGATAATTGTTTGATATATAGCCTTTGAAAATAAGATTCAGAAATGAAGTTTTTCTTCATTGAAAAGTGACATTTACTTGATTTTATTGTGATATTTGGTTGAAAGAGTTAGGTAAATATATTTTAGTTATGATATATTATTCATTGTTTAATTAATTTAGGTCAAATCAATTCTAGAAAGATGTTGGCCCAATACTTGTTACCTTCATGATGAATAAGAACTTTGAAAGTTGGATCAGAGACTGGTGTCCATTATGATAACATACAAATTACCTCTATATTAAAAAAAACTACTTTTAATCTATTTGCCTTCAAGTTTGAAAAGTAACTCAGATGTTACATTCAGACACATTGTCTGTTCTGCAAGTGTTACATTCAAGGAGAATCACTGCTGTGTGAGTGTTAAAGTCAGACACAATCATTGTTATGTAAATGTTACAGTCAAACACAATCATTGTTCTGTAAGTGTTACAGTCAGACACAATCATTGTTCAGTAATTGTAGCAGTCAGACACAACCATTGTTCAGCAAGTGTTACAGTCAGACAATCATTGTTCATTAAGTGCTACAGTCAGACATAATCATTGTTCAGTAAGTGTTACACTCAGGCACAATCATTGTTCAGTAAGTGTTACACTCAGGCACAATCATTGTTCAGTAAGTGTTACACTCAGGCACAAATCATTGTTCAGTAAGTGTTACACTCAGGAAGAATCACTTCTCTGCCTAAAGAAACTAAACAATATATTCTAACACTGGGTTACTTGTTGACACAGGTCCTACCAGATGACAACACCGAAAAACGCTGCCTACTTCTGGTATTCACCATTGCAGGGTAGACTTCCATGCAGGTAGAAGACTTAGGTTATCAGCAAAGGCACCTAAGGTCTCTTAAGGATCCTTCTTACGAGCCTTAAACTCAGTTTTCCCCTTGGTCAAAATGGTGATGCTCTTCTGCTACAACTGTGTTCCAGTCAGCGATCTGTGCCTACATTACATATTTGACTGTGTAGAGAGCTGTACCTTTTGACATAGCCTGATGGTTAGGGTGCTCGACTTGGAATCTGAGGGTCGCGAGTTCGAATTCTTATCACTGGACATGCTCGTCCTTAAGGGTTGCCGTTTGGGCCGGCTAGCCAATTGTAAAAATTGTTGGCTTGCAAATTTACTAGTTGGAATTAAGGTCGTTACGGAGAAGAAGAATGCTGGACCATCAAGGCTCAATATTAGGTATTGGATCACCAGTTGCTGAAGCTATCGATTCTTTGCAGTTACTTTCCAAAATCGTTGTAGAAAATGATTGAGGTTGTTCTTGGCTGCTCCTTTGTACATCTTGTCTTTCTATGAGTAGTATCAGCAAGAGGTAGTGTTGCATTTCTCTTGTCATTGAATACTTTGGAGTCTTTTGAAGGTTGTCCCACTCAGCTATAGACATCCTCAGTAGCACTATAGCTACATTTCTCTTGTCATTGGATACCTTGGAATCCTTTGGAGGTTCTTCCACTCAGTCATAGACACCCTCAGTAACACTGTAGCTAGTGTTGCATTTCTCTTCTCATTGAATACCTTGGAGTCCTTTGGAGGTTGTCCCACTCAGTCATAGACATCCACAGTAGCCTGCCATCGCCATATTTATCATTCATTTGGGGCTCTTACACTGTATCAGTGTAACCCAAGAGGGAGAACTTCATTAGGCTTTCTGAGTGCACCAGATAACCCTCACTCCCTGTCCTGAGCTCGTGGCAGCAGGGTAATAGGTGTGAAGGACCCCTGCAGTACTGGCAAAAGTTCAAGATCCAGGAGAGGACATCCCCCACATCTAGCTGCCCTTCTTGCAAACTATCATACCATAATCCTAGACTCTTCCTTCTCTAAGTTTTATAGCTGCCTTCCTGTGGAAAAAGCCATTTCCACATGTGCTGAGAGTAGAGTACTCCCTGAAGTGTTCACCTTCTCAGAGGAAATTCAGTCTGTACAATACCCTTTTTCTCAGTATTCCACATTACGTGGCTTTCCCATAAAGTAGAAATTTAAGGCCACACTAACTGGAGGTTCAAAGTATATATCATACTATGGGTTGTATATAAGTATTTATCCAATCTGTAACCATGGTTGGTGAGAAGAAGGAGTCGAAGCCAAACATAGACAGACGTAATACAAAACAAAAATATGGGCAAGTTTATTTGTAGTGGATCTGTCAAATATGTATGTGTGAAGAAACATTTGTTCATTTCTGGTACCAGTTCAGCGTGTTCCTCCTGTACGTCAGTTTCAACTTCAAAATTAAAATGTAACCCCATCGTTAACCTCAAACTGAAACCACTATCACAGTTTAAATGAATCAAAAATCAAGTTTAAAACCAAGCTTAAGTTAATGGAAATCACATTAACAAATTAAATTTAAACACTGCGTGCTAATGTTGAACCAAAACATGAAAAGGTTACGAAAAATACAGCTGAAAGTGAAAGTTTCTCTAAACTATTTTTCCTATGGGAATACAAAAGTTAAATAGCACAAACAAAGCCAGGTTTGCACACATTTGATCTCACAAACATGATCCTTGTCCATAGTTAATTTAGTGCTAGAGTTTGGCAGTCCATGACTACTATCTGGTTCACTAACAGAGAAGGCAACTTTCTGTTTCTGAACATCATGTGGTATCAATTAATTAGTGAATTCGCATCTTATCTGCACAAAACGGGGAGAGTTGAGGTGTCTACTTTAGTGACTCTTTGTGTTTGTAAGTGGGAACTCTGAACAAAAACAATAGTTTCAAAAACCTTACAACTTAACTAAGGGGGTAGCAAACATATGGTATCATCCAGTATTATAAGAGCTTGTCTTTCAGTTAGCCATTTCAAAACATTGGTATTGTTGCTAGGTGTTGGAACTAATTATGGTTTGCGTGTGCTTTGTAGCAGGAAACATTATCCTGCCGAAACGACACATTCGTTTACTGATTGAAGAATTCTACCATAAGGTCAAAAATCCTTAGAATATGCTCTTTTAAGATCTCTAGACATTAATGAGCATTTAAACATGTGGGCAGCCCTTGCAGATTATAGCTTATACAATAATCTTTCTTAATTAACCATGCCTGCTTCTAAATCCATATTAGTCTGTCGGTAGCCCTTGCAGATTATAGCTTATACAATAATCTTTCTTAATTAACATGCCTGCTTCTAAATCCATATTAGTCTGTCGGTAGCCCTTGCAGATTATAGCTTATACAATAATCTTTCTTAATTAACATGCCTGCTTCTAAATCCATATTACTCTGTCGGTAGCCCTTGCAGATTGTAGCTTATACAATAATCTTTCTTAATTAACATGCCTGCTTCTAAATCCATATTAGTCTGTCATTTCATTTTTTTTTTCATTCTATCCCTTCGAAACTACTCGCACATTCATGAAGAGCAAAACCCTAAAAGACACAGCCTGGTGACCACAACAGAATTAAATTCATAGTGCTTTGTTGTAAACATTTTTTCCGGTGGTTTCTTACAAACTAAACAACTGAGTGTTTGTCATGCTCAGATTGACTTTCAGCAAACTGTAGTTTATTTTGTTTCAAACTCGTGTAAGGCACAACGTTTTGACACTTTGTACATACTTGAACACTGCTAATCTACTTATCTGATGTGGAGCTTCTATTTCTGCTCACTGGGTATTTTTACTAAACAACTGAGTGTTTGTCATGCTCAGATTGACTTTCAGCAACCTGTAGTTTATTTTGTTTCAAACTCGTGTAAGGCACAACGTTTTGACACTTTGTACATACTTGAACACTGCTAATCTACCTATCTGGTGTGGAGCTTCTATTTCTGTCATCGACAAGTTTGAATATATTAATTTTTATTGACATTTGAATAATCAAAACTTTGCAATCTCCATTTAACTAAACAAGAAAAGCAATTTAACATTCTTAATTGTTTATTTGCAAAGTGATAATTAATTAAAAATGATACTTAATTAAAGTACTAACTGTTTGTTCTTTACCAGTCACTTCACGGGCACCAAACTATACATAAGTCCATATTACAATTTTTCTAAATTAGCTTATATATATATATATATTTATATATATAACAAAGGTGTTTTTTTACAGATGAATCACCTATTCACGTGACTCCACTCAAGATTCCCGTGGCTACCAACAGCGTAACGACTAGCGTGTCCATTCTGGCCAATAGTGTGCTCCCTATTGTAGCTGTGGGCATTCCTTCCAGAATCAAATTCCTAATAATACAGTGTCATTCCCAGAAAAATAACATAACGTTGGCCTATGATCCAGATCTCACTCCATCGACTGGATCAGTTTATGGAACTAATATCGGGCTTGTTGGACTGCTCGAGCCTCTGGTGACCGAATTCTGTGTTTGGCTGTTTAACTACAACACGGTTAACTTCACAATTTTAGTTAATATAGTACCATATGATACGAATGGTAAGCCTATAACATATTTCGAAACTTTTCTCTTCCTGTTCAAATACGGAAGAGCTGTTTACTCGCTAAGATTTAGACAGTCTTATTATTAACGTGAAAAACATTAAACACTGAAAATATTACAATTGTGACTTGTGGAAATTTTGATACAAGTAATGACCTTAAACCATCTAAAGTACGGTTTGTAAACTATGGTCAATACATTTGATTGAGACTGTGTTAGTGTTAATTCCTTGTAATAAAGTTCGTGTTAATTCCAGTTAATAAAGTTCGTGTGTTGGTGTTAATTCCCTTTAATATAGTTCGTGTGTTAGTGTTAATTCCCTTTAATAAAGTTCGTGTGTTAGTGTTAATTCCCTTTAATAAAGTTGGTGTATTAGTGTTAATTCCATTTAATATAGTTCGTGTATTAGTG
>NW_013671089.1:19428-20311 GCF_000517525.1 Limulus polyphemus
GTTGGTGTATTAGTGTTAATTCCCTTTAATAAAATTGGTGTATTAGTGTTAATTCCCTTTAATAAAATTGGTGTATTAGTGTTAATTCCCTTTAATATAGTTCGTGTGTTAGTGTTAATTCCCTTTAATATAGTTCGTGTATTAGTGTTAATTCCCTTTAATATTGTTCGTGTATTAGTGTTAATTCCCTTTAATATTGTTCGTGTATTAGTGTTAATTCCCTTTAATATAGTTCGTGTATTAATGTTAATTCCCTTTAATAAAGTTGGTGTATTAGTGTTAATTCCCTTTATTAAATTTCGTGTATTAGTGTTAATTCCCTTTAATATTGTTCGTGTATTAATGTTAATTACCATTAATATAGCTCGTGTATTAATGTTAATTCCCTTTAATATAGTTCGTGTATTAGTGTTAATTCCCTTTAATATTGTTCGTGTATTAGTGTTAATTCCCTTTAATAAAATTGGTGTATTAGTGTTAATTCCCTTCAATATTGTTCGTGTATTAGTGTTAATTCCCTTTAATAAAGTTCGTGTATTAGTGTTAATTCCCTTTAATAAAGTTCATGTATTAGTGTTAATTTCCTTCAACAATATTTGTGTGTTAGTTAATTCAGTTTAATAAAGTTCGTGTGTTAGTATCAATTTCATGACGCTCCTATGTTAAAGTCGGCCATTTTCAATATTATAACTGTTAATATAATTATAATAACGATCAGATTTTATTTTTCAGTTTCTATAGGCTGCACTACTGTTTACGTTTCTCTAATTCTGAACGTTAGTAACCGATAAAAAGCCAAACCACATGGTTGGACGTCGAACTACGTTATTTTTTGGAACATTCTGAGACTGATAATGGCTAGAGACGGCTTGAGTGGGTAATG
>NW_013671089.1:21216-22252 GCF_000517525.1 Limulus polyphemus
TTTTTCTTCATTACCCACTCAAGCCGTCTCTAGCCATTATTAGTCTCAAAGTGGGTTCCTCGTCATCGAATTCTGAGACTGAAGTCTATTTACAAATGCGAAACTTAATTTTTTGTGGAATCAGTTTCCGCTATGTAACAGAAGACTTTTATTTTTTCTTCACTAGAGCCTATACCCGGCGGCTGTAACATGGAGTTTCCTGTAGAGATATCACCATTTCTACGTGTTCACTACGATTACGTTAACACGAGGGTAGAATTCCAACATGGCAGACTTCCCAGTTCCCGAGGCATGCCTCCTGTCTCTTGTGATACCAGCATAATGTTCCTTTCATACCAGCTCTATGTTTATTTTCTTGGCGAGAATGACTACAGTGAAAGGACTTATTTTGATGGGATTAAAGCTGTGACCAATATAACCAGCATCAAGAAACATGCTTCCTTGGTATGTGTTTAAGATTTAGTATGTGAATCAGTGAAAGTCACTTTAGCTGTCCTGTCTGTACGTAGTGCCCACTAGATGTCGCTATGTCTAACATCAAGAAACGTACTTGTTTGGTATGTGTGTAAGAATTAGTATGTTGAGTCAGTATAAGACACTTCACATAGCCCCTCGTTACAAACCCCCTCCCCCAGTTGTACAGCGGTATGTCTGCGGACTTACAACGCTATAAACCGGGCTTAGGTACCCATGGTGGGCAGAGCACAGATAGCCCATTGTGTAACTTTGTGCTTAATTACAAACAAACAAACCCTCTATACGTATATTATAGTGCTCCGAAAATTTCAAAGTTTATAGATACACGCTCCCTGAGCAGTTTCCTATTACAGTCATGTCTGGGATCATTTCAAATTGTTTACTCTATTATATATATATAGCTAAATTCGTAATGCATATAGAACAGGCCCGGCATGGCCAGGTGGATAAGACGCTCGACTCACAATCTGAGGGTCGCGGGTTCGAATCCGCATCCCACCAAACATTCTCGCCCTTTCAGCCATGGGGGCGCTATAATGTGACGGTCAATCCCACTATT
>NW_013671089.1:22441-25767 GCF_000517525.1 Limulus polyphemus
GCACGAAATTCCAAAACAAACAAACAAACATATAGAACAAGAGGGAATCCTCAATAACCATGGCACTTGAAATTCTTTTAAGCAGGATTAAAGTAAGTTAATATATGAGACCTTTTTTTTTTTCTTTATTTTATTAGCTATATTTTTGTGCACCAGCATTACCGATTCAATTTTATTACTCGTAAGGAACTCTACCAGCCTACCCTGAAATTGAAATTATTTTAGGCAGGATTAGAATAATTTATGAGACCTTGAGCATGGTCAAATACATTAATCAAAAGGGTTTGACCTCCTGAGTCCAAAATTGTAATTAGATCTCAATTCGGTCAAGAGATGATGGAGCTGTGAACTAAAAGTTTGTACTTGAAAAAAAAAACAAACTCAGAGCCGTTCTTTGAACTGCATGCCACAGCTAAAAATCATATTTTGTGTAATCAATATTCAGTTTAATCAATGAGTCTAATAATGACATAAAAGTCACACTACAGAATGGTTCACACAGTCACAGAAAACACCTATTCAGACATTTTTGAGAGTTTTGGCAGCATGAATTGCCCCTACTCGTCATCTTTCATTATGATGTTTGTAAGTCTGTGATGAGTTTGACAACTGTTTCAGGAAGATCGTTTACCACAGTGGCGTAGTGAAAAAACGTCCTGGACGTCACCATCAGTGGTCCATTGTGTTGGTGGCCCATTGTTTCGATACCGAGAATGTTGAATGGGAACCATGATTTTCTGCAAATCAAAGATGCCAATTTATTCGATTAAACTAACTGTGGAAAATTCGGGACTCTATTTTCGTCCTCCACTTTGATCAGTTGATGAGCAATTTACCTCTTCTCAGCTTCTGACACCAAGTTGGAGAAGAGCGCAAATGTACCAGGTTCACATCTACTGTATATATCCAGATCATTCCTCAGCTGAACAACATTGCAAACTGTGAATAACAAAGCTTTTAACAAAGCTTGGAAGTGACCATTAAACAAGCAGATGTGGTGCAACTTGTCCATTTTGGCTTTATCATAATTCAGATGATCACCAGATGTGTACATCTTAGCACTGTAAATCACAGTTACCATCCAACGGGCTGTGGCCAGTGCAGTCCACAAGGTGGGGTTTCTCCTAAGAGAATCAACATCAACTTGGCACATTCTCGATAATCTTCTTGAGGCAGAAAATCTTTCGAGGCAACTTCAGATTAAGTCAATCCTTCTCAGAGAAAGTTGATGATAATTTCCTGCTGACGTTTAAGTCGAGGATCAGAGATATGCAGCATCTTAAAAGTTTATCGTTCCTCAAGAGTTCCCCAAGACTTATTAAACTCTTTGAACTCAGGGTTGTCCAGACTGGATGTTGCACCAAACAATTCCTGCCAAAATGCACACAAAATTCTTTCCACGATTTGATGATGGCAAGAAAAGTAAAAAACTTTCCTTTTAAGCAAAGCACCACTCTTCCATCCAGAGTTTTAAATGGTAGTGTTGAAAAACAAGTCCAATGATAAGCATTTTTCTACTTTCCACTGGAATGTGAGAGCATGGTTTGTGTTAGCCTGGGTTGTATCAGTTCCATCTGGAATCACTGGAATACCAAACAGTTTTCCCTCTTTGTGGTCTTGCATTCCTGCTATAAGACCTCTTAACCTTTCATCATCTCCTGGAACAATTTTTCCATCCCAGTGCAATGTTACATACTTCAGTGGAATAAATGAGGTTTTGTAGCAATGGCACCCTCCATTAAACCTTTTTTTTCTGCACTCCTTGTACTCAATTTAGAAAGTGTCACACTATCCAAATCAGTCCCATCTTCTGAAATGATTACAGCCATGACCTGCAGGTAAATTTAAGAGATATGCTATTGTTGACATTTTTGAACTTCTGAATGGATTGCTTGGAAGCTCCAAAGTAACGGTTCCTTTTCTCATCGATGTAGTGTTCTTAGTCTTAGCACCAGAGTAAGATTGGCATTCAAAATTGACTTTTTCATATTGCATATCTGGACTGTCTATGGAACTGGCTTGGGATTTTGATTTTCTGGATTTATACTGATAGTTACTGCAAGACTTTGCTTTATTTGTTCTTCAGACCTTTTTCTCATCATATAAGAATTATTTTTCATCATCTTATTTTCATTTTCTTGCTGTATGCTTTGTCTTCAGATCCTAAAGACACCTTCTTCTGATTTTGTAAAGCTTTCAGAAGTTCAACATCTTTTTTCTGTTACTATTTCGGAATCGACCAGTTTCTGTTTTCTTCTGGTGTACAATGAAAAAACAGTTTTGTAGTTCTTCAACAAAACTTTTTTATCTCTTCATTTCTTTTAGATCCTTTCTTCTTCTGTAACCATCATAAAGATTAAAAATTTTGATGTTATCTTTTCGTTGAGTTTCTATTCCTGCTTTGTCGTTTTGAATACGACTCTGTCTGCAACTGCATCATTAAAGTTGACGTGTTTTTCATGCTGCATTGGTCCATATTTTAAATAGTCATAAGACATTTCCCTTCGTAGGAATTCTGGAAGCTGAGAGTTCAAGTGTAGGTTTTCCCACTAACCATACATCCTGATCTTTCCTCAAAATAGGCCGATACATTGTTCATCAAACAATCTGAATAAACAAGGTTCCATGGATATCATAGTAGTGACTTAAAATCATACGTTCAAAATTTAAATATTACATTAAAACATCAGTATTAAAAACTTAAAAATCCAATAAAAATCAAAGCAACATCTCATAATATTTTAATTAAAATAAAGATGGTAATAATTACACAATTCTAAATTTTGATAGATTTTTTAATCATGAAAAATTTTTTGGTGGTGATGGCAAGGCTTTGGCATCTTCAATTGGGCTGAAGATGAACATGTTTTAGTAGAGTATTGGAATGGTAAAATGTACAGAAAGCATGCCTTTGAACAACTTTATGTAATTTTTATATATTTGGAGTACCTTAACGTAAGGCCCACTATACATCACTATAACCATCATCAAGAAACATGTTTTAGTAGAGTAGTGGAATGGTAAAATGTACAGAAAGCATGCCTTTGAACAACTTTATGTAATTTTTATATATTTGGAGTACCTTAACGTAAGGCCCACTATACATCACTATAACCATCATCAAGAAACATGTTTCCTTGGTATATTTGTAAGAATTAGTATGTTGAATTTTGAGTCACTTTAGATATGCTCACTATACATCACTATAACCATCATCAAGAAACATGTTTCCTTGGTATATTTGTAAGAATTAGTATGTTGAATTTTAAGTCACTTTTGATATGCCCACTATACATCACTATAACCATCATCAAGAAAGATGTTTC
>NW_013671089.1:26627-27754 GCF_000517525.1 Limulus polyphemus
TTGAGTCACTTTAGATATGCCCACTATACATCACTATAACCAGCATCAAGATACATGTTTCCTTGGTATATTTGTAAGAATTAGTATGTTGAATTTTGAGTCACTTTAGATATGCCCACTATACATCACTATAACCAGCATCAAGAACCATATTTCATTGGTATATTTGTAAGAATTAGTATGTTGAATTTTAAGTCACTTTAGATATGCCCACTATACATCACTATAACCAGCATCAAGAAACATGTTTCTTTGGTATATTTGTAAGAATTAGCATGTTGAATTTGTGAGTCACTTTAGATATGCCCACTATACATCACTATAACCATCATCAAGAAACATGTTTCCTTGGTATATTTGTAAGAATTGGTATGTTGAATTTTGAGTCACTTTAGATATGCCCACTATACATCACTATAACCAGCATCAAGAAACATGTTTCTTTGGTATATTTGTAAGAATTGGTATGTTGAATTTTAAGTCACTTTAGATATGCTCACTATACATCACTATAACCAGCATCAAGAAACATGTTTCCTTGGTATATTTGTAAGAATTAGTATGTTGAATTTTGAGTCACTTTAGATATGCCCACTATACATCACTATAACCAGCATCAAGAACCATGTATCTTTGGTATATTTGTAAAAATTAGTATGTTGAATTTTAAGTCACTTTAGATATGCCCACTATACATCACTATAACCATCGTCAAGAAAGATGTTTCCTTGGTATATTTGTAAGAATTAGCATGTTGAATTTTGAGTCACTTTAGATATGCCCACCATACATCACTATAACCAGCATCAAGAAACATGTATCTTTGGTATATTTGTAAAAATTAGTATGTTGAATTTTGAGTCACTTTAGATATGCCCACTATACATCACTATAACCAGCATCAAGAAACATGTTTCTTTGGTATATTTGTAAAAATTAGTATGTTCAGTTTTAAGTCACTTTAGATACGCCCACCATATATCACTATAACCAGCATCAAGAAACATGTTTCTTTGGTATATTTGTAAGAATTAGCATGTTTAATTTTGAGTCACTTTAGATTTGCCCACCATACATCACTATAACCAGCATCAAGAAACATGTTTCTTTGGTATATTCGTAAGAAT
>NW_013671089.1:28375-32035 GCF_000517525.1 Limulus polyphemus
GCCCACTATACATCACTATAACCTTAAGTCACTTTAGATATGCCCACTATACATCACTATAACCAGCATCAAGAAACATGTTTCCTTGGTATATTTGTAAGAATTAGTATGTTCAGTTTTAAGTCACTTTAGATACGCCCACCATATATCACTATAACCAGCATCAAGAAACATGTTTCTTTGGTATATTTGTAAGAATTAGCATGTTGAATTTTGAGTCACTTTAGATATGTCCACCATACATAACTATAACCAGCATCAAGAAACATGTTTCCTTGGTATATTTGTAAGAATTTGTATGTTGAATTTGTGAGTCACTTTAGATATGCCCACCATACATCACTATAACCAGCATCAAGAACCATGTATCTTTGGTATATTTGTAAGAATTAGCATGTTGAATTTTGAGTCACTTTAGATATGCCCACTATACATCACTATAACCATCATCAAGAAAGATGTTTCTGCCCCACAGCGGTATGTCTGCGGACTTACATCGCTAGAAACCGGCTTTGATACCTATTGTGTAGCTTTGTGCTTAACTACAAACAAAACAAACATGTTTCCTTTAAATGTTTGTAAACTTTAGTATGTTGAATCAGTGTAATTCTAAAAATTTATGACTGAAGGCAGAGAAGAATATATTATAATATTTAAACCACACTAATCATATACAGTGTCAATGGAGTCCATCGCCCAGTTCCAGGACTCATCAGGTGAGCTTTGATATTACAGACGTAGTAGTAGTAGTGTAGGATATGATATATATATATATATATATATCTTCTCGTGAGCCAGGTCTGTTATGGTGTGAATTAGATTAGACAAGTGAAACTTAATTATTATCAGTTTTATTTAAGTTATGTATCAATCACATTTTTAGCATAAAATTAATAGCACAAGATAACTGATTGATGCTACTCAAGAGCTCTGCAAAGTTTATTTATTGACTGTATTAAGTATGGTAAAGTTTAACCCTAACTAAACTAATGCAAAAAACGTGCACATGTTACAGCATTCATTTAATAATTGGTCTTTTTATCGAATACAGGCTGTACTTAATTATGTTAATAAAGGCTTAACTAATGTTAGACCTAAGGCAAGTGGACTTATAGATTTCGCTGTTTGTGATTAGAATTGTTATTCTAGAAATCCTGTATTCAAAGAAGTACTGTTGCAATAAAGATACTAATTTAACAGCAAATGTTTTGCAGATTTCGGCTAGATGACATTATTCGTTAGTACGTGTGATGCGATTGAATTCAAATTTCAAGTTTGTTGTGATATTGGAGTATAAAAAAATGGTCTAACATTGTAGGTTCAACCTTTCGGTCAGAAACCCACAACGAGAGCCCTATTCCTGTCTTACCCAGGACAAGGAGTGATATACAGCTTGATTGTCCAATATCGAAAGAATGACGTCACGTATGAAGCTGCCTACGTTCCCTCTTCAACATATGGGTGTAGCTTTCTTTCAGAAGTCGATGGATGTGGACAGTTAAGTAAGACAAAAACAATTATATTTTCTAAACAGGGATCTGTGGCTTGAGGCACATCAGTGATGAATAATAT
This sequence comes from Limulus polyphemus, assembly GCF_000517525.1. NCBI lineage: Eukaryota > Metazoa > Arthropoda > Merostomata > Xiphosura > Limulidae > Limulus > Limulus polyphemus. The sequence goes on from NW_013671089.1 coordinate 29,948, forward strand.
TAAAAGGAAAAACCCCATTTTAAACACCATATAACCTCCGGAATATTTTGAATAACTGGATGAGGGTTTGTAGCAATTTAATTTGAGTGTTTCAGTCTAAATGTTTACGTTTTACAACCTTTTTTTCATGTGGTCCTCTATACACCTAATACTTTTTTAAAGGTGAGTTATAGCAGAGCTTTCAAGAGATTGAGAAGCAAGTCCTCACTATGAGAAGTTCATACAAGCAGCTAAAAAGTGATCCTCATTCAGCTAAAACCATATTTTCTAACCTCATACCCCCTCCCTCCCAACAGTTTTGGGGTCGGGTCTCCAAGTAGCCAAAACATCCTTTTGCAGTTTCCAGTTTTGGAATTTCACAGACAGACACTACCAGTTTTGAAGCCTGGTCTCCAAGCAGACAAAACACTCAGTTTGTTTCATAGACAGACACACTACCAGTTTTGAAGCCTGATCTTCAAGCAGACAAAACACTCAGTTTGGCAGACTTATGATCCAGAACTCTCATTTGACCTATTTATAATCTAGTTGGGAAATAAAACTGAAATAACTTCCCATGTACAAACATGACACAGGTTTGGTCATTTTTTTTAAGTTGCCAGCAAGTAGTATTAAAATTTTCATATCATCATTCTGATCTTAGTATAGTTTTCTATAAAACAATCTGGTGGATCAAATTTCCAAATTTGTTCTTAGAAATTCCTGGTACTTATCATCAGATCATTTCCTTTGACCAAAACAGTGCCAGACTCTGATGGTTGGGGAAGGGGAGGGTAATTTTAAGGTTTTATAATACTTTTAGTGCTTTATAGATGACCAGGTTTTCATTTTAATAGAAAAAAGTTTTTTGATGATATATTTTATCTTATGGGTTCACTAGTACAACAAAGCAGTTTTTTTTTCAGTGATTCAAAAACTATCTTTTGGTACAATGTGAGCTCCGTTTCTAGCTAGCAAATTATGATTATAATTACTTGTACTTGTCATAAGACATTAGTATTAGACATATTTTTAACACTAAATTGTTTATTCAGCCTCTTAATGGTTTTTCTCAAGAAGAAGGGTGTATGATAGTATTTCAACCACACTGTGTTCACCATATCCGTTTCTGACGACATGTTTCACTCGATACAGGGCTCACCAGGCTGGCTGGGATACAATCAACTTAGTAATGTTCAATACTATTTACGTAAGCCATTTGCTAGATAACAATTACTATGTTGTGAATGACTTTTCTGATCTGGGGAAGCATAATTATAATTAATTATACTTGTGATAAGAATTATTATTAGGCCTGTTATATTTATAACAAATAATAGGCCTAATATTAATGGTTTCTGACAAGGATGATTAATTATCTCTTTCTTTCTCTCTTTTTTTTGGGGGGGTGGGGTGGGGAGAGTTCATGCCTTGTTTTTTTTAATGATGTCAATTATGCTTGATGATCGATTTATATATATTTTTTTAGATGTACAAACAATTTACTACAAGTAAAACAGAATGAAATACAGGTTCTATGATTAATTGTTTGTTGCTGATCATTCAGTTCTATGCAACCATTGAACAGTTGATAATGTCACCTTACTCTTTTGTTCTTTCAGGTCAACCATTCGCTAAGGTTTTTGCAGTTATTTTAGCTGCTGTGGGATTGTTCATCTGCATGAGAGGTCATCGTTTCTTTAAAACAGGTGGGGCTGATGTTTTTTTGTGTCTAAAATAATTAAAAAATGCTACACGTCTAAAATTAGGGTTCTAGGACAGTTCGCTACTGAACATTTCATTCCCAGACATTTCGCTGCCAGTCTTTTTATTACTAGAGTATTTCGCTACCTGTTCCAGCTACATATAAATAACTCATTATGTTCAGATCTTTCACCAGTTTAAATAAAGTGTTTTACAACATAAGAACCTTTTCTGTTTTGAAGGAGTGTTTCTCTAATAAACTAATATTGAAGAAATATTTACTTAATATTTTACTGACTGAAGTGTTTGTCTAATGAACTAATATTGATGAAATATTTACAGATATCTTACTGACTGAAGTGTTTGTCTAATAAACTAATATTAAAGATATATTTACTAATATTT
>NW_013671089.1:33035-33893 GCF_000517525.1 Limulus polyphemus
AGATATCTTACTGACTGAAGTGTTTGTCTAATAAACTAATATTAAAGATATATTTACTAATATTTTACTGACTGGAGTGTTTGTCTAATGAACTAATATTGATGAAATATTTACAAATATCTTACTGACTGAAGTGTTTGTCTAATAAACTAATATTAAAGATATATTTACTAATATTTTACTGACTGGAGTGTTTGTCTAATAAACTAATATTGAAGGAATATTCTCTGATATTTTACTGACTGCTGTGTTTGTCTAATGAACTAATACTGATGAAATATTTTTATTTTATGATCTTAAATAAGATATGTTTGGGAGATTATGGAATAAAATTATCAGTCACGAAAAGAACAGTAGAAAAATGTTCAGTAATGAACTGTCTGGCCACCTAACATTAGACCTGTGAAAACAGTTGCTATGTGTGTTTCAAGTAACAGAATGTAAAATGCATTTTTCTGATATTTCTTTTCAATTTGTTTTACTTGGATTCAAATATTTAATGTTTAAAGCGTGTGATGCAAGTTGCAATCATATCATAGGGAAAAAAATGGACAAAAATAATTTATTTGTAGTTAAGAAAATTGTTATTAAAAATTCCAATCTTCAAATTTTTTAAGAATTATTCTTTTATAGTTCAAAGTACAATTTGGCAGTGTGTGTGGAGTAATGGTTAATGTCTGGACAGTGGATCAGAGGGTCCATGGTTCAAGTCCCATTGCCACATGTTTTGCACTTTGGGCCATGTAAATGTAATTAGAGTAATGATTAAATCCATCTGTTCAATCAGATGAAGAGTACCTCAGTAATGGTTAAATCCATCTGTTCGATCAGATGAAGAGTACCTCAGTAATGGTTAAA
>NW_013671089.1:34893-43875 GCF_000517525.1 Limulus polyphemus
TCCATCTGTTCGATCAGATGAAGAGTACCTCAGTAATGATTAAATCCATCTGTTCGATCAGATGAAGAGTACCTCAGTAATGATTAAATCCATCTGTTCGATCAGATGAAGAGTACCTCAAGAGTTGGTGGTGTAAGCTGTTGACTAGCTATCTTCCCTGTGTTCTAGCTGTTCAAAATTAGGGTTAGCTATGTACAGGTAACCCTTGGGGAACTTTGCTCGAAATTCTGAGAAAGATGGTGCTTATAAAAATCTGCCTCTAGAGATCCTTAAGGATTTTTCCCTTTTTTAATTAATGATTTGTATTTATAAAAAATACTTGATTTAAAAAAATTTATATAACTCTATACTTTGGAAATTTGCTGCTAATTCTATTTATTTTTTGTTTTTATCTACATGGTTCAGCAGAACATTAATACTAAAACCTGTTAATGTAATTTTATATTAACTTCTTTTATCACTTTTTCTTACATTTTAAACGTAGCAAAGTTGTTATTTATTCCTATATTTTTTTACTGTACATCTAAGCCATAAGCTATTTACCTACATTACCAACATTTGATTAGTGCTAACAAAATGTAAAAGTGGTGATTGAAGGTACAAAAAAAAAAGAGTGGTTTTAATTTCAAGCACCTTGATTGTATTGATTATCTTTTCTGTTTTTATGCAGGTGAAAATATAACTTTGACAACAAAATTTTGTCCTTTCAGAAATGTTTTTCTTTGGATTTCTCGTGTTTTCGCTGTTATCATTTATTTTGTGGACAAGATTTACAGACATCAGTACTACAGGTAAGTAAAACTTGACAGTACCCTAAGTTAGAGGTGCCATTAATCCTAGGGTTTAAAAATGTGTTTTGTTGTGCAGAGTAATATTAATATTCCTTGAATCATGTTACTGTAGCAAGTAATGAACGTTAGTTTGAAAACTGTGGGTATTATAGCTTGATTTATGTCTGTGTAGGTAGGTACATATGAGGATAAAAGATCTTATGAAACTATCCAAATGTAGGCAATTTTTAAGCTTTTAAAGCATCACAGTAAAAATGCAAACTTTGTTATATTTTTTTAACGTGACATTCAAAGATAGTTATTAGATTGCTTAAGCTGTGCAATCAGAGATGAATTTATAGTGAAACTCTTATAAAATCACAGTCTAAAGATGATGTTACTTTCAACTTCAACCCTGGTCAAGAGCTTGATTGTCACATTTGTCAGTATCATTAGGTTACAAAGAAGTCTCTGAGAGTGCATGGCTGTGATGTAGGTATAATAATTGCTAAAAATAAATGTGAAACCTTGTCAGTCATTTGATTTGTCACTGAGTTACACCAGTTTCAAGAATTCTACATCTCATAAGGAACCCTGCACAAGGACCAACTGAAACAATAGTTATAGTGGTGGAGTGTATATTATATGTATGGTATTTTGAGATGTCTTTTTGTTTCTCCACAGTAATCCTACATTTGCCCTTGTCCAGGGTTACTAATGGGGATTGGAATTCCCCAAAATAGGTATAACTTAATAATTGTTAGTAAGTTTACAGTTTTGTTGACTTTTTACTTTGAGTAAATTCGTGTTGGTCTTGAGTATTAAAAGAGATGTGTCAATGATTAGTTTCTTGTCATTAATATTATAATGGGACAGCCTCCTATGTTTTAAGTTTAACATGAGAGTCGCAGATGGTGTATGTTTAATGTGAGAACCTCACATAGTTTAAGTTTAATGTGAAAGCCTCACATGGTGTATGTTTAATGTGAGAGCTCCTCGTGGCATAACTTTAATGGAGAGTCCAAGATTGTTCAAGTTTAATGTTAAACTCTAGTTGTTTTTCGTCTAAATACAATGTTTGTTTTCATTTTAGATCGTGATGTGTTGACCATTACATTTGGATTTGTGGGTGGAGTAGCCTGGTTAGCTGTGTGGTGGTTTTTTGGCATACCTGTAATATCAGTACTATTAGTTGACTTTACCTTAGGGTTCCTTCTAACGTCCGTTGTGTTTTTCAGCCCTGTTGGTAAGTTTTACCATTAGTTTCAAAAACTTATATCTAGACAAAACAGTAGAAGAAATAAAGCTATGTCATTGGATAAACAGAACAGAAGCTGAACTTGTTGTTAGATATACAGATGAACAGCAGAAATAAATTTCATTAGATTGACAGAAGAGCAACATAAATAGTTGTCATTAGATAGACTAAAAATTAGCAGAAATAAAGCTATTCGATTGACAGAATGCCAGCAGAAATAGCTTTCATTGAGATAAACAGAAGAGTAACAGAAATAAAATTGTTTCATTAGATAGACAGATTAATACCAGAAACAAAGCTGTGTTGTGAGATTGACAGAATAGTAGCAGTAATTAAGCTGTACAAACTCTAATGTAATTACGAAGGTGACTATGAGCCGTTTTGAACAAACAACACAATCTTTAAAGTCGGTTACAAATATCAATTCCATCTGTTCTGTTCTAACAGGAAACTTTGATGTGTTTCGAAGCGACTTCAACTACTGGATGATATTTGCATGTGGAATACTTGCTTTACCTGTGTTCACGTTACCCATGACAAAAACGGTTTGTATATTACTGCTGTAAAATCCTAATTATATCACTGATTCCGTTTCCTGTAAAATCTGTGAGTTTTTAAAAAAAAATTAAAAATACATAATTGCAACAAACATATTTAATTATGGACATTCCGTAATTGCTTCAAATTTCAACATTAGCTGTTGAACTAGTAGTTTTTTTATTCAAATGAAAGTTTACAAAGAACAGATTCAAATGGTAACAATATAATGGAATGTACAATAAAACACGTGCTGCATACACATGTTTAATAAACAATATTGTTTAGAGAAAATATTAGTATGAAAGGCTTAAATATGAGCATAAACACTGCATCTAGAATTGATTAAATTAATTACAACAGAGAGTAGTTCATGTTATTATTTAGTTTTGGATGATCTTTGAAAATGGAAAGGCTTTCTTTAATAAAGAGTTCATAATCTGTGGTTCCGGAGTCGAGAATTTTAAAGTTTTCTAGAAGTATGGGGTGATAGTTATTCTCGCTTTACAATCAGACACAAGACTCGGGTGGATTACTTAGCCTACATCCACTTCTTGCTGACATTCCCATGTGCACATATTTGTAGGTGATGTGTAGTTTTATCAATATAGGTAGCTTTAAAGCTACCACAAGTGTATTTATATACAACCCTCGAGTGCATAGGAATGGGTAGAGCGTCTTTGATTTTAAACATATTTTTATTTCTAAATGTTGATGTAAATACTAAACGTAGCCTAATTTGTGAGTAATATGTTTGATTATTTTTTTAATTTGATATTTGAGTTTAAAACTTTGTTTGCCAATGAAAGGAGTGATAAGAGCTAATGGATATTTTGAAACTGTGTGTGGCCTGTTAATAGAGAGTAAGAAATTAAGGAAATAGCCAATATTTTGTAATATGTTATGAATGTTTGAAATTTCTGAGTGAAGACAGAAGTAGTCAAACAGATATTATATGCTGTTTAGAAGATTTAGAACAAGGTTATATTTGAAAGAGTCTGGTATGAAACTGTCGAAACGAGTGTATAAGCCAGTAAATGTTTTTTTACGTTAAACATATGTGGCAAAGAGCTTGTTTACTTGGATGTCTAGAAAAGTAAGTTATTGTTTTCTTCCATCTCGCATGTAAAGTTTACACATGAATGTTGTGCCGTTAGTTATTCTAAAAACTTTGTGGCTTGATCAGTGTTGTGAAAGATTCGAAAATTATCAACGTATCTTCTGTATAATACTGATTTGTAATAATGGGAGCAATTAACCAGTCATTGACTTTTGTAATAACAGAGAAAAATATTTTAAACAGTTGGATCCCATCACCACTCCATATATCTGGTCATAAAGATGACCATGAAAAATGAAGTGATTGTTCTTGAGGGACAATTTAAAAAGCTGTTCAGATTTTTATTGATTAAAGTTAGATTGTCAGACATTTTAAAGTTTTCTAGAAGTATGACATGTTAGTGAATGAAGACTGAATATCAAAGCTAGCCATAACGAATTGGTTTGCTTTAGGAAATTTAGTTATCTGTTGAGCAAAGGAAAATCAACCTTTAACGGAGAGGCTTTCTTTAACAAAAGTGTTCATAATCTGTGGTTCTGGAGTCGAGAATTTTAAAGTTTTCTAGAAGTATAGGGTGGTGGTTGTTCTTACTGTATAACGAACACAAGACTCGGGTGGATTAGTTAGTTTACATCTATGTGGCTTCCTGAAAATATACAAAAATGGTTTATCCCTCAGACCTAATCTATCTACTCTCGTTTCCAAGGCCTACAAGCTAGTTAAATATCTTGTATTTACACTAAGCTCACTAATTGAGAATGAAATTACTATATTCAGTGGTCACCCAACAGATTCCAGATTCTCAGTGTTTTTGTTTGATGATTATTATTATTTTAAAGATACAGTGTTTTCCATAAGTATGATAGTACTTATAGTAGGAATGGGCCAGATGTGCAGTACAAATTAAAATATCAAACACACTGCAGAAAAACTTTATCACCACTTTACAAACATTGACGAGTAGTAAAAAAAACAACTACAAAGTAACAAGACACCAAAGCACTTGAGAAAGTCAGTAGAGTAAAAACATACATTTTACAAAACCACAAATTTGTCAATCTGGCTGAGTGACTAACATTGTTGGAAAGGCAGAGCTCTCTCTCCTGCTTTCACCATATGCAAATCTAAATGCAAATGATTGAATTACACTACCTTGGCTTAAAGCATTTTTCACAGTTATTCTTGTAACCTTGGTAATAACAAGGAATAACAATAACCACTACTAATGAGCTAACAGTACACTAGTAGCCATATTCTATGATTACAAGCATGTTCTGTGAGTAGCCAAGTAACAACCCACCCTCATGTTATGTGCTTATGAGCATGTGCTGTGTGATCAGCCCATAGTTCTATCAGCTAGATAAAAAAAAACGTGGACTACAGTCATTCTCTAGACTTAATTTATAACTATGATATAACTTTTGAAAGCGAAATTTTAATTCTTTACATCTGACAAGGATTCTGTGTTGGACAAAGCAATTCTATCTTAGCAGTCGGTGCCTAAGACGCGACTCTCCTAGGTGATGATGAACACCACAAATGCCGATGTCTGACACAGCTTTGCTCCAAGTGCTCTGGACTGAAAACAGGAATGATAAGTTGTATAATTTACCTTTGCATTGTTTTCAAACTAAATGTGACCTGTTGACATCTAAGGTTGTACTTGAAACAGTGAGATTTTTAAAATATGCCTTTCAAGCAAACAAGAGAAAAGAAGAAAATCAAATGTTGATAACCTTGAAAAGTCTTTGGCCCAGTGAAGAGAGCATTACTGCAAGAACAGAGATTAGGTTAGAAACAGTAATGTTGAATATGCAAAACAAGCCTTAGCCATGAATTCAGACAAATAAAAGACTAGATGGAAGAAAAACTATAGCAAGTACCAGGAAATGTCAATAGATAGCTGTGAGAAAAGCTATGAGAAGAATAGGCCTAGAGCCCAGTCACTCTCGAGACTTAGCACCCCGAAAAGCTATAAGACAAGTGTAAACAAAAAAATGTTTAATAGGAAGTAGGAATGAGTAGGATAACATTACAACACTTGATGTTTTTGGAAATGGTGCAATCTCAAAGCAGGTGTGGCCATCATTCTGCCCATTCCTACTTTGAACTTTGATCTAACTATAGGCTTGAATTAAGTTTTATCAGTAGCTAATCCGTTCTAAATTATCAACAAATTTCAAAAATCAACAGTTTTGATACTATTCTGTTGGCCCACCCCTTACCAGTCAGATACCTACAATGTCTCCCATAAGCAAAGTATGACTATTGGAGCTTCTTGTTAGGGTCACGTAATTTGATTACATACATGTATCTGTACTTGGTTGCTGAAATTAAGTTTACAACAGAGAAATTTAGATATATATACAGCTTTCATTTAGTTTGAACAAGTACCAAAAGTACACGAGGTAGGAATGGATGAAACTATGGCCACACTCACTTTGAAGTTGCATCGTGTCAAAAAACACCAAGTGTTGTAATGTTATCTCGCCCATTCCTACCTTGTTTCCTTACTTTTTGGTGCTCCTGTTCCTAATTCCTAATTTTTGTATTTAAAAATTTTTTACCCTTGTACTTATATTTAAGCCTTTCTTTATAATGTATGCTGCACATTTTACTGTATATTTCATTGTATTGTTACCCTTTAAATCTGTTATTTATAAACTTATTCGATACAAAAACTACTCTCCCAGTAGCTAATGTTGCGTTTTTTTAAATAGGATATTGTGAACTAACTTTTTAAGGTTTTGTCGCTGATGATGGAACTTGAAGCAATTCCAAAACATCCCTAATTAAAGATGTTTTTAATATGTACTATTAAACTTTGTTGTCCATCTGATGAATCAGTCTGTGAGTTGAGATGACCAGATTTTACCAAACTAGCCAAAATTTTTGTGTTCTTCTAAACTCAATTTGTGAGTCAAATCTGTTGTCCTTCTAATCTTTAGGTTCTTTAATTAACTGTACCTGGCCTTCTTTTTGTCATTGATCTAAGTGTATAGCTTGCTGTGATCAAAATTAATATTAACTTCACAAAATTCAGTCATCTTAAATTCAGTATTTTTCAATCTGACTATCAATGTTAATTACAACCCTTTATTTTTAAGTTTTTAGTATTCGTAGTTCACATTGCAAACTTCACTTATCACACCACACATAGATTGTTTTACGGAACTAATAATCCTAACCTCAGCTATTTCTCATCATTTGTACTGACCACTTAGCTATGTTTATGGAACTCATTCCTAATGATATTTTTGTCTTTAAAGTCACCAGATGGCCTGCCTGTGTGCGTATGTATATATATACAACATTTATTTAATTATTAACTTCTTTTTTTTTAGCTCAATATTATTGCCACTGCAACAGTTGGAGGTTATTGCTCTATCGTTGTGATAGACAGGTATATCGGCACCACCCTAACTTATATCGTGTTGAATGTCGTTAAACGTGCTGTGGTGGAAGACTTAGCATTGGCCTCCAATAACTTTCCTTTCCAAACTAATGGTAATATATACATGTTTTGTTCAAGTGAAATGAGAATATAATACCATATTTTAATGTATTTTCTTGATTCAGTTAACAACATCATTTGTCAAGTTCACCTAACTCATAGAGTTTTTGAAGAATTTAATACTCAGTTTTGTTTTTTTATCATATAGGTTATAGAAAAAAAAAGGAATTTTTGTTAATCCGCATTTTTCATAGCATTTATTCAGTTACAGATAATTTGTTAATAATTCCTTTCTTTTCCTTCAGATGTTATTTTAAGTGTTGCCTGGGGTATTCTGACATTTATGGGCATGTCTTTGCAACTTTATACCGAATTCAAAAGACCTCCTTTCCCACCAACGCCCTATAAAATCTGGCAAAGAAATCGACAACTTCGTAGACAGCGTCAGTTGAACCTTGCCCAGCGATCAATTAGTATTCAACCTACAGCGCCTTTTAGAGATCAGATTGATACATCTAATGAGTATCAACCATTACTAGGAAGACGTCGAGAACCTTTAAGAAGCTATGCTAGTACATATTCTGCCAATGGATTAAGTAATAGAGACATTGTAGATTGATATTTAAATCTTATAAAAATGAATTTTGCTCCTTTAAGCAAAAATGTATATACGTATTCACACACACACACAAGTTCTGTAATTGATAAATTAGGCCTACAAGGGATTGCACTCGGCTTACTGTCGTTCCCAATGCTAGGCTTAATCATTAACCTACAGTGACTTAAGGCAGTTTAAATTCCCTGTAGGCCTGTTTAATGAATAACAAACAATTTAAATGATATGCATATATATATATATATATGTGTGTGTGTGTGTGTGTGTCTAGATGTCTACTGATACCAGGCAAAATAGGACTTTCATTGGTTTGATTTCCTTATCTAGACATTGGAGGAATTTACTGAAAAATAAATGGTTCATCCAGACCGGTTTTTCACAAATCAGTTATTTATCATACACATTGATTTGTAAATACATAAAAATAATAAAATGTTACCTAAAATTAAATGTTCATTTAGTGATTCTTATTAGTAATTAAACATCACAAAGCCATCCATTAGTGTATTATATATATTGTTGTGAATTAATACTCGTATGATATTAACTCAGTTCGAATATGTACATTTTACCATATAATTTAATTTTAAATAAGTTTGTTTTTATTTCTAGTCCTCTTACTGGTTAATAGTTTAAAGATTCATGAAAGTATTTCATAACAGTATAACTTAACTACTTAGATATATATCATTTATTATAACCTGAGAGTCAGATTTGTGCACGGATTATATATGACCTTTCACTATAACTCAAGTCAAGATGGGTCTCTCAAACTAACATATACTGAGTCAAACAGTAACAAACACTGAAGTCAAGTCAACTTTCAATATCACTCAACCTAACACAGAATGAAGACAGCTTTCATTACAACTCAACCTCACATAGACTAAAGTCAAGACAGCTTTCGCTACAGTCAACCTAACAAACACTGAAGTCAAGATAGCTTTCATTATGTCTCAACCTCATGTAGACTAAAGTCAAGACACTATTCACCACAACTTAACCTAGCACAGCTTTCACTGCATCTCAACCTCGTGCAGACTAACGTCAAGTTAGCTTTCACTACATCTCAACCTCATGTAGACTAAAGTCAAGTTAGCTTTCACTACATCTCAACCTCATGTAGACTAAAGTCAAGTTAGCTTTCACTACATCTCAACCTCATATAGACTAAAGTCAAGTTAGCTTTCACTACAACTCAACCTCATGTAGACTAAAGTCAAGTTAGCTTTCACAACAACTCAACCTCATGTAGACTAAAGTCAAGTTAGCTTTCACAACAACTCA
>NW_013671089.1:44396-45636 GCF_000517525.1 Limulus polyphemus
ACATAGATTTAAAATTCAAAATTTACTTGAATGAACACCTAACACCACATTAAAACAGTATTATACAAAGCTAAATATTTAAAAAAATGCTTATTTTAAATTTGTGTTGTTAAAAGAAGGAAACAGATTTGAGAAAGTAAGAAACAATAAAGAGGGTTTAAATAAACTGATGGAATAAAATGGGTAATGAATTTTAATATATCAAACAGAATTTTAAAAGGCTTCAACTTGCTGAGATGAAACAGAAATTTTAAAAAAATATTTATAGCTGAAAGAGCCAAATAAATTCATTACGTAAATTGAACGAATAATGTATAGGTTGGAAAATATAATATATGTATTAATTCTGATTGATACATTGATAAAAAAATTAAGCAAATTTGTATCTATTAGGTGAGTATATACTGTTTTATAACAACAGACAGTATAACATGTCTGGAGTTATAATAGTTTGTGTCAAGAACAAAATAAAATAATAAAATGTTAACAGTAAAAAATGTTTAATATACATTTAGAAGTAAATGATATACTGATAATAGCTATTTATAAGTCATGCAGCTTTTCAGTATACTGGTTCTGAAATTAATTGGAAATTGTGTTAACAGACGTAATCTATATTAGTGATATAAACATTATTTTGTTGGATGAGACAAATTATGTAGGTGATTTTGTTATGACTGTGTTTGGTTTTGAATCATATGTAAATAAACCAATTAATTTCATGCTTAGATCATACATTCGTAAGAAAAATTAATGAACAAACTTTACAAGTAGCAATTATAAAAATACCAATAACAGTAAAAGTAAGTATTGATGGAAAATTTCATAGTATAGATGGAGAAATAGTTTATCCAAAAATTGATTTTCTAATTTTAGAACAAAATTTAACTAAAATCGATTGGGAAAATATATATACTTGTACAGATATTAATAATGCCTATGAAATATTAATTGATAAACAAATCAAGTTACTATATCCAATGACATAATTTAAGAAACCATGGATCACTCATGGAATAACATAATTGATGAGTTAGGGATAAAAATGTATATAAATTATGCTTTTAATAAATATCATGAAAATATATTTTAAATGTTACAAAAATAAAATTAATCCCCAGCTACGAAGAGGTAAAAACGAGTTTTTAAATTGTGAAAGGGGAAAATGAAATTTTCTTAATACCCTAATTGGTAACGAAATAATATTACGTCTGTGTTCGTTTGTTAATTTTCCGTAGAA
>NW_013671089.1:45990-47292 GCF_000517525.1 Limulus polyphemus
ACTATAATTCACAACGACTCACGCACTTTACTTACGGTCACTACCGCTCACTTCACTCGATTAACTGTGTCTATATCTTCAATCTCTCTATCTGCTACTCCAGTTCCGATTAATCCCCTCCCGCTTTGATTGTTAGGCTTATATATATTAGAATACAGCAAGTCTGGCAAACACTTGAACCTTCTAGATACTCATTACATGTGACCAGCGTCACGTGACTTTCTCTGTCGTAACAGTAGGAAAAGAAAATGAATTAGGTTTAGTAAATTAATTTAAACAAATTGATAATGTAAAACATTTCATATAAAGAGAAACAATATTTATAATAATAAAAGTCCAGGATTTGTTGGACTTTTACTAAGAATAGCAAACGAAAGTATACTTATATTGTAGAACCAATATTATATAAGTTTCTATAGCAAAAGAAACTTTTTGCAGAGGGGTTATAAAATGCTGTAGTAATTCTGATTTACAAGAAAGATTATATGAGTAATTATGTGAATTATAGACCTGTTATCAGTATTTTCTAATAAAACAGAAAAAATAGCGAAAATAAAGCTGACAATATTTTGTTTAAAAATCAGTATGGAGTTAGAGAAAGGTTAAATACTGAAGAGGCACTCAAAGTACACAGAATATCTGTTATGTATCTCCTCGTTTGTTTATTTCCGATATAAATTGTTTCCGAGGAACTTCAGCGATACAAGTCCTTTCTTATTTAAAACTAGTTTATTCTTTCTTGGTACAACTTTTAATACACATAATTTCCACAGTCACTTCAAACTTAACAACCTTTATAACATACGCTATAAATCACAGTGATTCATACACTTTACTTACGGTGCCTACTGTTCGCTTGACTCAATTATCTATCTCTTCAATTTATCTACCGATCGCGCTGGTTTTTCTCGCCAGGCTCATATATTAAAAAGAGGGCGTCTCGAATGCACTGGGGCCTTCATGATCTTTCTAGAAATTCCAGCGCGCATGCTCCTGGCGTCGCGTGACTTCCGCTGTCGTAACATATCCATAAGTCCTTATGTAATGATGAAATCACTGAATGTAAGTTTTGGATCTATAGAAGACATTTAATGCTGCATCACATCAAATGTTATATAAAATTCTAGAGATAAGAGGTTTAAAATGGTTTAACTCTTATATAAAAGAACAAAAGTTGTAATTAAAGAAGCCAACAACCGCGGGTGAATGCAACGTCCCTGCCACGTAATCCCAACATGGCCAATTTTGACACCAGAAATATCGTGAAAAACACAAAGAAATTGAGAACTGTTTATATCACTG